>NW_026991489.1:62500-233304 GCF_036370855.1 Dromaius novaehollandiae
TTGGCTCCCTTGCTTGTGAAGAGCTGTACACTCTACTGCTGAAGGGAGGGAGGGGAGTTAAATTTTCCCTCCCTCTCTGCTGCCCGCCCCCCCGCTTTTTGTTTTCAAGGTTAGTTTTAAACTTAATTTTTTCAGCTGGTCTTATGCTATGGCTCCCCAAGAAGCTGCATCAGCATAGCTGAGCAAAGATGATTCACATACAGGGAAGAACAGGATCAGAAAGGGAACAAGAACTGCTGTAGCCACTGTGTCATGTAACTTGATTTTCCTTATGCTCAATTATCTCTGGCATCTGTTTGGAACCTTCCTCAGATAGACAAATATTTGTCTAATTTGCAGGATACTGGTTTGAATGGGAAAGCAGACTACTTAATCTTCTTATGGAATTTATTCTTTTTAGTGACAGAGGATGATTTTCTTTTCTCTGAATAGCTTGTTTTATGGGCAGCTATGATTTTTATGGGTGATTTTTTTTTTGCTTATTTATGCTGAAAATTAAAGAGCAAAATTATATTGCTATTCTTGAAAGCTAATCAGCATTATCTCCTGTGGTATTATGGATACAATCGAGGTCAAACTAACTGGCTGATGCACTGTACCTGGAGATGTGGTTTTACACTGCACTAGTGCAGTGTACTATTGAAAAGGATGGTCCTGGCTTTTCCTGGTCAAATATTCGTAATTGTTCTTTTGTCCCAATGTTAACAGTTAGGAAGACATTAGGACTCGACACGGTGCAGAACAGGAGTGGGACTGTGTGGCCAGACACAGACTATCCCTTTCAGCAGTGGCCCAAGTTTTAGAAATGTTTAAGCTGATTGTAAAAATCTCACTCTCCATCTTGGGATTGATTTGCTGTCCGCTGCCAGGAAAAAAAAAAAAAAAAATCATCTGCAGTGCTGATGGCTAGACTGTGCAGAGAAGTTTTTCTTAAGTAGTCAGAGGTGTGTGAACAGAGACCTCTATGTTTTTTTAAAAAAAAAAGAAAAGAAAAAAAAAAGGAAAATAGGAGACACTTGCTAGTAAACAAAACTAGGATGATGAATTGATTACTCTGTTGGTGAAAGACAGTCTAAATTTAGACACTCTCCAAGCACATCCATACATGCAGCATTAGTAACTACAATAAAATTGTTTACTGATCAGTTTGTTAATGCAGACTGAGTAAGCAGCACTCCAAAGCACAAGAGGGAGCTAGTAAAACTTCTGCACCCACCATAATGTCTGGCACTAGCCAACGGACATTAAAATTATGGTGCCAAGGCTTTAGCTGTCCAGGACACGTGCAGTGCTACTTTTCAAGGGTTCAGACAGCGTGTGCAGTGTTTGAGCTCTGTCTATGTGTTCAGCGTTCTTCTATTTAAACACCAAAGAAGAAATTCCACTTTGTTGCCTTTGCAGGGTGCAAATTAACAGCTCTTGGTCATACTTACATAAATCAATGAAAGACCACAGTCTATGAGCACCTACCTGTATTTGGTTCTGGTTCAGCTTCTTAGGGCTTGACAAACACTGCTAATAAGCAAAGCCCACCTGTGCTTAAGCAGGTGCTGCCTTGCTGAAGCTGGGAGACAGGAACAGGCGGTTCATTTGCACACCTTAAGATTATAGAGTACCTCAGTGTAGCAGTTCTATCCCTCTGTCTCTGGCCTTAGTCAGGGTTTTGATATTTCTGTATATTGGATAATGTTTTGTAAAACCTAATTGTATTTCCTTTCAGAAACAGCTATCTGCAACTATTTAAACACTGTACTTTTATGTCCGAAGTCTTGTGTCTAAACTGCAGGCATTGGTTTCCTATACACTTATAGATAATGGAAAAATATAGATGGGCTGGGGTTTTTTTGCTGTTGCAATTGTTTCACTAGAGGCAGACTGTTATGAATTAAATTAGTCTTAGCAGTTAAAGCTCTGAAAAGGCCAAAAAATCAGGAAGAGGGCATATGTCAGCCCTTCTGCTGGTATGTGGAAGGTTTCAACAGGCAGACAGAGGTCAACCTTGATGTTTTCATATTTACAGTGACAAGATACATAACACATCTGTTGAGTTTTGTGATCTTGTACTCAGTGCTATTGCTCTAAATCTGTCTTGCAGCTTTTAATGTAACTTAGTGAAAGCCAAGGTGGTTTTAAAATTGATTTTATTTTTCTTCAGGGTAAATTTTGTACTTTTTAAAAAAATTATTTCTGCATTTACCAACTGAGTCATTCTCTCAATGCTGCAGAGGACGCAGCAGGCAGAACAGCGAGCATGCCCACATCACTCTCGCCAGCCAACTGTGCCAGGGAGCTGGAGCTGCTCATGCACTGGGCTGAGGCACAAAGCTGTCTTTGGAAACTTGCAGTTCCAGTTGCCCAACTCTCTCATTCAAGCATCATGTTATCCAGGCACAGACTGGAATGGCAGGGGCAAGGATTGATGTGGGGGGCTGAACTGCCGCCTATGCTGTTAGTTCTGAATAATTTGTAAAAGTGTTCTACATTTTGTAAACTTTTTAATGTGCTAAAACTTGGTTATGAGGTAACATTTGCAAATAAGGGGTAATTTGTGTATTTGTTTTTGTATTTTGGTCCAATTTTTTGTTGTTGCACCCTAAGTCCAGCCAACTGGGCAAATAGTTGTTAAATCTTTATATTGAAACAAATAAATGCATTTTAAGGGATACTGTACCGTTTTGTTATTCTAGACCTACTAGGCACTGTGTGCGTCTTGCGTATGACTTCGTAAAACTAGGTAGGAAAACTGAACTTGGCTTTCCACTTCAATTTGTAATACTAACAGATTTCTAGGGGGCCTTGAATATTTGACAGCTAATCACCAATCAGATAAGAATATGGATTCTCCTCTAAGCTGTCTGTAATGCTCGTCTTGGTCTACTCTGCATGTAGCCATTCCTTTAAAAGAGAGCAACGATTATCAGCATTTCTGGATAGTCTAAGCATTCAAGCAGGACTTGTGCCTGTTATCTGGCAATCCCCACAAGAGAAACCTGAGTCTACCTTGCTGACAGATCCTTTAATCATTGCTTAAATACTTCCTGTCCATATCTTAGGGATGAAAAGCACAGGAAACAGTATATGATGTCTCTCTGTACTCTCCTTCCACTTCATTATGATGTGACATTTGAAAATAAGGGGTAATTTGTGCACTTGTTTTTGTATTTGCCACAACTTTGGTAGAGAATGTTGTTTATTTCCTGTCCTGTTCTACGTCACTTCACTAGAACAACAGAGAATAGAACAGGACGTGTACTGAAGATTTCAGCCTAAAACTTTGTCCAGAAAACTACTCGAAGGTACTTGAACTGAAGTTCCATCTCTAATGCACTTCACAAATGTTTCTGGCAGTAATTAAAGGACCTTTAGGTATACTGCAAGTGTTGTGACCCAGTCCATCTCAGACCAGCAAGCATGTAATTGTGCAAGTTTCCTGGCAAATACCATTCCTGGAAAGAGAAAATATTGAATATGCCCACCTTTCTGACTGGAGTTTATTATATGTGCGTTGCAGGAGGTTTTCACCAGTCTGGGAGCAGAATCAATACCACAGCTTCATTTCTCTAACAATGCTTAAAGCAGAATCATTATACTAGACTTCTGCCTAAGCATCAAGTGCTTTATGGAAACCTGAGCAATTTCTTTTTCACTTGCCACTGCTAGTTATTCTCTAAATCTCTCTGCAACTCTAATCATTAAGTCAGCCTTTCACTGTTTAATACCAACAGTGTAGGTAAGTTGTCAGCTCTGAAGCATCCTTAATGCTCAGTGTTAGTTTCTTTTCAGTGTAATACTACATAGCAGGCTGAAGGAGCAAGAAGAGCAGGGAACTTTTGCTGGAAGTTTCACTAAGTATACACCTCAGTGAACTATGAGTTCTAGGTAGATGTTACCAATTTCAGACTAATGATACCAAATCTGTAAAATGCTAAAATGACAGTCTAAGCTATTTGCTTAAGCAGCTTTTTCCTGCAGAGTTAAATTTTATCTTCCACATAGAGGCTTCAAGCAAGTGGAGTAACATCTGTATCAATCCTCAACATCTGAAGATTACATGGATTTTTTTAGTTATTTATTTTTTTAAGAATTTGCACCTATGGACAGGAGACACAAATCTTAGATTAGTCAAAGACAAAAACATGCGCAGGGGCACATTAAAATTTTCTGCTTTGTCTCAATAATTGTCTTACAGAGGGAGTACGTTCCCTTTCACTCATACTCAACAGAAAATGTCTCTCAGTGCAACAGACATTTAATTCAGGAAACACGGTTTTAGAAGTCAGTTTTCCCTCTGTCTTGGGAACTGTGTTTTGTCATCAGCACAGCTGGATGGGGGCTTTGCTGCCTCACAGGAAGGAGCACACGCCTTCCTCCCTCCTCAAACAAACATCCCTTCAGCATGAGCATAGCTGTGCACGCCGGGGGGAGGAGGATGGCCAAGCCTTCCTCCCCTCCTGCCAGGCACCCCAGGAAGCTCTGCCACCAAGCCAGAGTTACTGTAGGGACACTGAAAACCAGTGCTGACAGTTACAGCTGTTGAACTAATGGTTCTGGTACGCTGTTCTCACTGGATCTCCTTCCCAAATAAAAACTTAAAAATGGCCATACTGCCTTAGACTAAAAGTTTTGGGGGAAGGGAAAAAATTTCCTTCCCTGGCCCACCATACATTGAAGGAACCCCGAAAGTTAACGAAAAATCCAAACGATCACTTTTTTTCTGTAAAATGGGGTCAACATTGTTATGGAAATTAGGCTTGTCGGCCACCATAACAGGGCCCGACCCTAGGTTGCCGCAGAAAAGTTCAGAGCCAAATCAAAACAAATTAAATAATTAAATTTTAATGACGCGTGTGCAATAATTACAGCTCAAGCTGGGTGCCTCCAAAGAGGGACCCTAACATAAACAAATCCTGGGCAATTACAGTTTTTTCAACTTACATTTCCCACCCCTCACGCGGTAGTTAGACCAATAGTAATTTTTTGGTCTGGGGTCTCCTGCTCCTCATTGGGTCTCATCGTCATTCTGAGGTAAGCTGTTTTTCTCCTTATTTTTGTTTTTTGCGGTCTCTGATGACGGTTGTACCTCTGTTTTTGTTGGGTCTTACTGTTGTGTCTCAAGGTCCTGAGGAGGAGGAGGAGGTGATTCTAAATCATAACAATTATCACTGCCCCAGCAGTGAGCTAAGGCTTTGTCCCTCAAGGTCCTAATGCCCTGCACTGGTCTTACTTCAAAGCCTTGACACCCTCCCTTTCGGAGTGTGAGACGCAGGAATGCAGACTGCTTGTAACTTCCTTATCTTCCTAGCTTGAACCAGCTCTGAGGCCCTTTTCTTACTGGACTAAGTAAAAGTTCATTATTTTATCTAAGTGCGGCCTAAGGCTTCAGCAAATTTAGCGCCTCATGCTAAGCAAGTTTCATAGAAGTTGTGCTAAGCGGCTACCTCTAGACAGTTTCGGTTCGCTATTCTTTCACAGTTCCCCCCTTTGTTTTTATGAAGCATCCCTGCTAATACTTTGAACAGAGTTCTCGGAGCCTTTCAAGGCGTACTATCACGTTCCATAATCTTATGCATAATATGATTGTAAGCAATAGGCATAACACAGTTAAACTTAACCCAACTACTACTGGGTGCAACACATGATTATAAATGCCTGTTGCAGTTGGTGACCACCCTAGAAGAGTTTCCCAGCCATGATGTTCTCCGTCCCTTTTTTATCCCTTCCGAGACGTGGTGTATCGCTTCCGCATCATGGGGAACAGTGATTAGAGTTTTCTGTCCACTGTTTCGGATGCGTTCTAGCAGTTGACGCAAATCATCATGTTGTAGTAGTTTCTTTACCAGGGTGAGATTCATCCCAATGGGGGTAGGTAGTAAATTTTGAATTAATGTATAATTAGATTGTAATAATTGATAAGATCTAATAGGAGCTGAATAATTAAAGTCGCATCCCATAATCTTGGGTAAAGTTACAAATATTTGAGTGATTACTTGTATCTACAATAATGTTACCTATGAATATAAGATTACAAAGTGTTCTTACACATACACATCCTTTTTTAATATATACAAGTACAGTTCAACTTTAACAGCAAAATAAGAACATAGTATGACAGTATATGGCCTGTTCCATTTAGGTTTTAACTTGGATTTTTGTGAAAATACTTTAACTAAAACTTCATCCCCAGGCTGTATACCAGGCACTTGTATTTCAGGTGGTGTGGATTCATATCATTGAGCATATATATATATATATTTTTTTTTCAAGATTTTCAAACCTTTTTGCATACTTAGAACATACTGGGTTAGTCATTCATCTCCGTCTAACAGGCTGGTCTTAGCTGGAATAATAAGTCCCTAGTATAGCTAAATGTCTCCCAAAGAGAATCTCTGCTGGTGTTAGTCCTATGGGTTGCCATGGGGCATTTCAAACATCCCATAGAGCTAAGTTTAATGCTTCTGGCCATTTTAGGCTAGCATGTGTGCATTTCTTGCTATTTTTCTTTTAATGTTCTATTCATTCTTTCTACTTGTCCTGAAGATTGTGGGTGATAAGGGGTACATAGGTTTCTTTTTCTTTCTAATGATTTATATAACTGATGGATTATGCTTGCCGTAAAATGGGCACCCCTGTCTGAATCAATGGCTTCTGGGACCCCATACCTGGGTATGATTTCCTTCAGTAAGGCTTTGTTGGGAAAGCTTCTACCCAGCCTGATAACTGATCTACTCTCACTAACAAGTGTTTGTACCCATTGGCAGATGGCATATCTGCATAATCTATTTGTAGCTTCTGGAAAGGGAAGTAAGCCCATGGCCGTCCCCCTAAATCTGAGCTTGGCTTGTTATTTGAAAACTTCAGGCAGGTCGGGCAGCTATCCCTTATTCTTTTAGCAGCTGCATAAATTCCTGGAGCAGCCCATACTTTCTGTACCTGCTTAGCTATTGCCTCGGCTCCCCCATGAGCTTTATCGTGAAACCACCTAGCTATAGTAATTAAATATTTTTTTTGGTAGAATTGGTTTTCCTCCAATTGTCCATATTCCATCATCACTTTGTTTTGCTTCCCACTGTCCCCATTGTTTTTTCTCTTCCACTGAGCAGTCTTTTTCACACATAGTTTTGGGGTCTATTAAATTTGGCCACTCTGGTCCATCCTTGGAACTGCCCCCATACATTCTCTCAGAGGTTGTCGGGCTGCAGCTTTCACAGCAGCGTCGGCTAAAGCATTTCCTCTGCTAATTTCTGTAGTGTCTTTAGTATGGGCTGGGCAGTGTATTACAGCAGTTTCTTTGGGCAGTTGAACTGCTTCCAGCAAATTAGGTATTTCTTCTCCATTAGCTAATTTCTTTCCTGATAACGAAAAGAATCCTCGTTCTTTCCATAACATCCCTGTTGCACGACATACTCCAAATGCATATTTAGAATCGGTATAGATATTTACCCGCAGGTTCTTACCGATTTTTGCTGTTTGGGTCAATGCTATTAATTCTGCTCCTTGAGCACTTACAGATGGAGACAAAGGATTAGTCTCAAGTACCTCAAAGACGTTAGTGACAGCATAGCCGGAGTGGCGCCTTCCGTCCAAATAATAGGATGATCCATCTGTAAACAGAACTAAGTCCGGGTTCTCCAAAGGTTCGTCTTTAAGGTCCTCCCGGGGCTTGCTCGAGCTGACGATCACCTGCTCACAGGAATGATGCAGCTCTCCATCCTCAGGTAGAGGCAGTAGCGTTGCTGGATTTAAGATATTGCATCTCTTTAAGGTCACATTATCTGCATGCAGTATTATCAGTTCATAGCGGTGAGCTCTCTGTGGGGATAGCGCTTGAGTTGCATATTGTTTCATTAACAGTTCTGCTTCATGTGGCACATACACAGTCAGTGAGTGACCCAAAACTACAGGTCGTGTTTTTTCAGTAAGAGCGGCCGTAGCTGCTATTGCTCTGATGCATCCTGGAGTGCCTTTAGCTACCATGTCTAGCTGTGTGGAGTAAATAGGCCACTGGTCTGCGGTGAGGACCTAGTTTTTGGGTGAGTACCCCACTTGCTACTCCCTGTCGTTCATGGACAAATAATTCAAATAGTTTGCTATAATCTGGTAACCCTAGAGCTGGGGCTGAAACCAATGCCTTTTTTACAGATGTAAAAGCTTTCTCCCTTTCTGGGCCCCAGGCCAAAGGCTCTATCTCCTCCTTTTTTGTTGCCTGTACTAAAGGCTTAGTAAGTTCTGCTAACCCAGGAATCCACAGTCGGCAAAATCCTAAATCCTACAGCTCCTAAAAATCCCCTAAGTTGTTTTTTTGTTACAGGATGAGGCATATTAAGAATTGTCTTTACTCGTTCTGGATCAACTAACCTGTGTCCTTCTTTTAAGATAAAACCCAAATATTTCACCTCTCTTTGACACAGCTGCAGTTTAGACAGAGATGCCCGATGACCTTTTTCTGCAAGAACGTTACATAGAGAAACAGTATCTTTTAAACACGTCTCATAATCTTTACTTGCTAATAACAAATCATCCACATATTGTATTAATACAGAATGTCCTGGAAGTTCGGTATCTGAGAGGTCATTTGTGAGTATACGTGAAAAAATAGTTGGAGACCCAGTAAATCCCTGTGGCAGCCTCATCCAAGTTAATTGTTGTCCCTTCCAAGTGAAAGCAAAGAGATCTTGGCTATCTTCAGCTATCGGTATACTAGAAAAGGCTACCGTTAGGTCAATCACAGTAAAATAAGTTGCCCAATGGGGTATCTGTAGTAAAATGGTTGATGGGTCGGGAACTACTGGATGTGGAGCAACTACATGTTGGTTTATAGCCCTTAAGTCTTGTACAAACCGATACTCTGGATCACCATCAGAATCTTGCCTGTTCTTTTTAACTGGCAGAATCGGAGTGTTGTACAGGGATTCACAGACCCTAAGAATACCTAGTTTCAAATAATGATCGATTTGTTTTTGGATCCTCTTCTCTGCTTCCTTTGGGATAGGGTATTGCTTAACTGCGGGAGGCAATCCCCCCTTTGTTTTTATCGAGACTGGACTAGCTGATTTCTGTAGTCCCACATCCATTCCTGAAGAGCTCCATAATTTTTTAGAAACTGATTCTAAACCTGTTGGAATTTGCAGATTAGTTGACTCTGGTTCTGGTGTCTTAGCCAGAACACATGAGCCCATAATTATTAGCTTTATCTCTTCCGGCTGTAAGCAGATCTGAGTATCCGAGGCTTGCAGGAGATCTCTCCCTAAGAGGCAAGAGGGAAGTCTGTGGAAATTATAAAACATCCCCACACTCTTTTACCCCCAATAGTGAGTAATAAGGGCTTAGATAACATTCATTCGCCTTTTCCCATCAATCCTCGCATCATTATTTTATCTGATGACTTGCATCCTTTAGGCTCAAAATTTAAAAGGGAAAGGGTGGCTCCAGTGTCCACTAGAAAGGGCACTTCTAAACCTTCTATATTTGCCATTACCTGCCCCTCAAATCCAAATCTATATCCCATAAATTTACCCCAATTTCCACAGTATTTTCTGAGTCTCCTATCTCCTGTCATTGTGGACTGACCGGGAATTGCCTGGTCTCATTCTTAGTGTTTGATTTTCTCATGCTGGCCCCTCTATTCCCAAATACATGGGGCCTCACTGGGCATTCCTGCTTCCAGTGCCCTTGTTCCCCTCAATAATGACAAACATCATTAACTCTTAATTGTATACCACGTTCACTTTGATTCCATCTATCTCCCCTGGTTCTTCCACGCCCCCTCCCCTTGCCAGCCTGGCATACGCTCTTTAAAATACTTTTGTGTATCAGGGGCTGCTTGATCTATAAAAACACTAATTGCAAGAGCATCAGTGAAGTTTTGTGGGGTCATTCCTCCATATTTTAGCAGGGCTTACCGCAAAAGTCCCCAAAAGTCATGGGGGTGTTCATCTAATCACTGTCTGCATTCTTGCACTTTAGTCCAATTTACTCCTAATTCTCTGCATGCTCTAATTACTTCTGCTAAATTTCTAAGTCCTGTTTGACACACAGCTCTATCTCCTGCTTTATTACAATCCCAGTTTGGATCATTTGCTAGCCAGAGGTTTGCTTGCTGCACTTCTTCCACATCTTTAATTATCTTATCCCCTTCATTTGGTCAAAATAATTCCCTCAAAAGAATTTGGGTATCACTCCAGTTTGGGTTGTGCCTGGTGCATATATTAGAAAATAACTGGACACCCCCCCAACAAGGCGAGAACGCCAGGGTCCCGGGGTTGATTAGTAAATACCCGCAGCACAGGAGGAGGGGGACTGGCCCCTCCCTTTCCCCTGGCTGTAAAGCGGCAGGGTTAGTCAGCACATTGGGGATCATAGGACAGAGTCCGGCAGCCGGTGGAGTAGAGGGAGAAGGAGGAGGAGAAGGAGAAGTAATGACAGAGAGATCATCAGGCATATAAGGTGGAGCAGAAACTTTTGGAGCACAGTCCAGGGTACTAGTGTCTGCTAACATGAGTGTTACCTTCGGCAGGTTTCTTTCCTCCCTCCCTCCCGGCTCAAATGCTCCCGCGCCCATGCCCTGTTATCCCAAACATACCAGTAATCCATTCGACTTGGAAACCTGTCTTCTAGATGATTTCACAAGAAAGTTAGCTCCTGCTGATCAAAAGTCCCTTGCGGTGGCTACCGTTCCGCTGGGTTTCCCTCCTTTGTCAGGAATGGGCAATCCTCCTGACACAGTTGGATCAACCTTTTTTCCTTAGATTTTTTTGGTACTCCAATTTTCCAAAATTTCGGCTAAAGGCATCCCCTTTTCTATGCCGAAATTATTCCCCATATTGAGTTCCTGAAAAGTGCGTCTTAAGCAAATCAGGCAGCGCACTTCCTTACCAGTAACACCAGCTCCTGCAGCTGGTGGGATCACACACTCTCTTTCTCTCACTCTCTGGGAACCGCACTCACACCACCTGAGTCTTTAACTGCTAGGACTGCTGTCCCTTCGCAGCGGGCGGCTTCCTCAGCCGACGGGCGCCCCGGTCAGTTCCCAGGCTATACACAGTCACACCAGTCACAGTGACCCTAGACTTCTGTCTTACAGTCTTGCAGTGCGCCTTATGCTGATCAGGCTGCGCACCCCTTCTCTGGCTGGACCGAGCTGGGACTTAAAATCCACTCAAACCCTGGGGATGGGACTCGCACCCGTCCCCCTGGTATGCCTTACGGTGATCAGCCCGTGTATCCCTTCAGTGCACTGTTACCAGACCAGAATTTAGAATTTAAGTGGGAATTTAAGACTCACCTTCTCGGTGCTTCTCGTTGCCAAAGATCCCAGGTGTGAACTCACCCGATGGCGCCAGATGATCGTTTGGAGACGAGAGGCCCCGACAGTGGTCGCCTAGGGTCCCACTTGGAAATTAGGCTTGTCGGCCACCATAACAGGGCCCGACCCTAGGTTCCCGCTGAAAAGTTCGGAGCCAAATCAAGGCAAATTAATTAAATAAATTGTAATGACATGCGTGCAGTAGTTACAGCTCAAGCTGGGTGCCTCCGAAGAGGGACCCTGAACAAAGAAATCCCTGGGCAATTATAGCTTTTTCAAATTAAGTTTCCCACCCCTCACGTGGTAGTTCAGACCAATAGTAATTTTTAGGTCTGGGGTCTCCTGCTCCCTATTGGGTCTCATCGTTGTTCCTAGGCAGGCTGTTTTTTTTCTCCGTTATCTTTACTGTTGCGGTTTCTGCTGACAGATGTGTTTTGAATCCTTGGGTCCTACCCTTGTCTCTCAGGGCACAAACACAAAGAGGTGTTGTTCCAGCAATTAGCACTGCCCCAGCAGTGACAGTAGGTGTTATCTTCCAAGGTCCTGACAAAGAGGATATAATCCAGACCCCCCCCCCCCCCACCTTAATTAACATTGTTTCAGCAGTGAGAGGAGGCTTTGTTTCCCAGGGTCCTGGCGCCCAAGCAGGCCTTATTTCAAAGCCTTCGCATCCTCCCTCCTGGAGTGTGAAGCATAGGAATGCAGACTGCTTGTAACTCCCTTATCTTTCCAGCCTGCACCAGCTCTGGGGCCCTTTCTCACTGAACTAGGCCAGGTCCCAAAGTCTCTGCCCGATCGTGCCCTGGTTCAGCGCAGGCTCGGTGTGTCCCAGGTGGTCACAGGGAGACCATTTCGGGGGTCACAGCAACTCAGTCCTGTTCCCGCCGGGAACAGATGGCTTGTTCGGGGTTATGGTTTGCTTGCACCTTATGTACCAAGAAATGTTTAAGGCAATAGTTCACTCATCTGTCCACCACACCACCCCGTGACTTAAACATTGATTGGTACGTCTCCTTCCTGAAGTCTTCATAGCCTTCGTCCACGGTGGTGATAGGAGATAGAGAGATCAGAAGGAAGTATAGAAAAGGTAGAAGCGCGCACAGCAGTTATGAACAATTTTTGACAAGTCGCAGGAAAAGTAAAAGGAACGACATGGGTTTGGGTAAAAAAAAAAAAAAAAGGTGCTTAACAGTGATTAAACAGAGGTGTTGCTCAATGCAAGGTCATTCTTTAACAATTTTAACAACATTTAACTTCACAGAACACACAGCAAAACTGAGTTAACGAGGAAGGTGATTGTTACAACAGGTATAAAACAGATGGCAAATGCACGGTGGATGTTAATATGCAATTTCCTCCTTCACAGGAAAGGCACAGATTTTCTTTATGCCACCGGCTGAGGTGGTGGGAACGAATTGCATATTTGACACAACATGTCGGATTAATTGAACAAAGCAAGGAATTATACAAGGTAAGAACATTAAAGCGGCAACCACACATAACAAATACAATATTAACTGTTTCACCCAAGGTGCCCCCAGTAACCAGGACCACAAATAGCCACTCCAACCGTTCCAGGTTTGGATGGGGATGTGGGCTATTTTTCTGATATCTTTGGTTACCTGGAGATCTACTTCGCCTACATCATCTATTTCTAAACAACAGTTGGAAACATTTAATTTCCCACACACCCCTCCCTCTTCAGCTAACAGATAGTCTAAAACCATGTGGTGCTGAAGGATTGCTGTGTGCATCTGTTGAGACTGCCAAGTTAAAAGATCTATTGCATCCGCGGTTTTGTTGGTAATAATTTCTAGAGCCGCCTGTAGTCTGATTATTCGATTTAGGTTATAAATTGGTTCTCTCACCCCTGATATTGGTTCATTAGGGTTCCAGGTTGCAGGCCCGTAATGTTGAATTACTCATTCAGGAGGCCACTCGTTATTCCCCCATTTTTGCGTCCCACCCAAAAATCTACCTTAATGGATCGTGTCTTACGGGCAACACTTCTGTCTCCGAGGTTATCATATACCTTTATGCCTAACTGAGGTCCGCCTGTTTCTGGTAAAAGGGAAAAACAAAGGTCTGATAATCCCTATATAACAAATTCCTGACCACCCCGCGGGTAAAGATTTATATGCTGTGTGTCCGCAGATCCAATAATGCCCCTTCTTAGCTCTGATGCTCTGAGCAAATAGCCCGTCTATCCCTGTTGGGAATTGAAAGTAAGTTGTGTCTCTGTTGCCCAGAGGGCTGACAAATGTGACCATCCCATCACCTATTCGGCTGGTACAATACCAAGCCCCAGAAGTACCTTCCCATTTGCAGGTTTGCTTGTAAGGGGGATAATTGGATCCTTGGAGAGTTAAAGTTTCATTTTTTGTTTGACCAGTATCCCTCAAATCCCCGACTGCGCCCCATTTCATCGAGCCACATCCATGAGTGGAGATTCCCATTTTTATCGAGCGGCTTACGAGTGAGTGTCCATCGACATTTACTTTCCCCCACTTCGATCCCTCCCTCCTGGGTACGATTTAAACAATATTGCCCCATGGCTGGAAATTGAATTGGCCAGGTCCCACTGTCGTCCCACATGTTGTTCGCGGTTTCGCTATAATTGCTTACGATCTGGTCTGGGGTGAGGGATGTGGATGTCCACAGCCAACTTGATAACCCTAGCGGTCCTCCACAAACCCAGCAGTGGCTTAAATTGAAAGCTTGGCTTACTGCTTTCACCAGCAACACGAATTCATTGTTCTCGAAGGGATTAAATGGGTTGGGGGAAGGTAGAGGGAGTGGTCGTTCGTCGCCCTCGTGGATGCATCCTTGAATCAGGATGGTCGAGAGCAGTAGGTGCATCTTGGTCAGATCACCGCCCTTGAAAACAGAAATAAGAACAAACTCGCTCCTCAGGTCAGAAGGAGGGAATAATCCATTTTGTGTGAATCTAGTGAGTTTTCCCACTAGCATCTTTTGCTTTCCAAGTATATTTATTATTCTATTAACCTCCCAGCAGTTTTGCTTCCAAAAAGGAAGCCATTCCGTGCAGCCTTTGAGCACCATATATGAGTCCGTGTAGATGTGTACAGGGGAAGTAGCCTGGCTTTCGCGTTGGAACACGCTCCACACTGCAACCAGCTCTCCCACCTGCACACTGCCCTCTCCCTCTGTAATGATCTGCTCCTTAGTCCCCACTTGGAGCACCACAGCCCAGTATCTCCAGGTTTTCCCTTCCTGCGTTGAGGAAGCATCTGTGAACCATGCATTTAGGATCTGATCGGAAAAGGGAGGAGCTACTTGAATTACAGGGAGGAGTTGGGGGGCTTCTTTATTCAAGTCTGCTTCATCTTGTATATTTAATACTTTGGTGGCTCCTTCTGTTACAGAAAAAATTTCACAATAGTGCTCTATTTGTGTGCACCATTTTCGTATGGAGGCTCTCTGAGCCACCCCGTCAGGGGGCGGGGTCCCTGCCAGGACCGCTTTGGTCACCTTAAACGGACCTCGGAGAGCTAGGGGTTGCTTTCGAATAGTTCGTTCAGCCTCCCTTAGAGCAAGGCTGACTACAAACAGCCCCTTCTCCCACGTGGTGTACCACTTTTCAGCATCTCTGAAGCTGCGTGAATAAAACCCGATGGGCTGTGTAGGCCCCTCTGGCCCCTTCTGCCACAGGTGGATGGAAAGCCCGGTCTGGGCAAACCCCCTTTCGATCTGGATAGGGTCGGTGGGGTGGATTGGCCCCCAAAGCTTGGTAGGCGTTCGCCTCAAAAACCAGCAGTTGCAACGCCTCGCTGTGGACCGAGGTCCACTCCCAGTGAGCCCTTTTCCGTAGTAAGTCATATAAAGGCCTGGCAATAATTGAAAAATCAGGAATGTGCTTCCAAAATACAAGCAGCCCTAGAGCGTGTTGCAGGTCCTTTTTGGAATCCAGCATTTTAACTGAGTCCAATGAGGACAGGGTATCCGGGGGAATGCAGGTCATCCCCCCACACACACACACACACCAGATTCCCAGAAATTTTACTTCACTGGAGGGAGTTTGGATCTTTTCGGGCAGAATTGTCAGCCCTATCTGCTCTAGGTGAGCAATAATGTCGCGCTGCGTTTTTCTCAACATCCTCTACCTGGCTCCGTCCCACGAGCACATTGTCTATGTATTAGTCTATGTATAAATTTTGACTCCCGCCTGTATGGGGACAGTTTCAAGCTCTTGTGCTAGCGCATGATGGGCTAGTGTAGGGGAGTGCTTGTACCCCTGAGGTAGTCGAGTGAACGTGTATTGCTGTCCCTCCCACATGAAGGCAAAATGCTCTTGGTCCTCAGGCTGCAAAGGGACCATAAAAAAACATGTCTTTGACATCGATTGTTGCCATCACAGGGTGGGACTGCTCCTGGATAGTCACTGTTAATTCAGCGATATTTGGCATAGCGGCTGTCAATGGGCCTGTATTGTTATTTAATCGCCAATAGTCTATGGTTAGTCTCCACTTACCATTTGGTTTTCAAACTGGCCATACAGGGGAATTGAAGGGGGACTGTGCCAGGATCACAACTCCCTGTTTTTTCAGGTCCTCCAATACTGGGGCAATATCCTCTCTCGTTATAGGGTTTTACGTTAGTCAGCCGGGAAGGGGGGGAGGGGAGGCGCCGCTTGCAGCAAGCGCACTGCCACACCGAAATCTCCGGTTAGTCTTCTAACCTGAGGAACACCGAAAGACCACGAATTCCCCTGGGTATCCCGCTACTGTTTCCCCTTCAGGACGTCTATGCCTAAGAGGTTCATTTGAAAAGGCCCCACAGCCGCCATGGTGTCCACAGGACTCTCTTCCCCTGGTAACCACAATGTTACCGGGGTCATGGGCACAGTCTGGGTCTTCCCCAGAGCATTTAAAACTATTAGGTGTTTGGACAGGACCGAGATGCCACACCCTTCCGCCTCACTCCATTTTAGCGCTGTAATTTGGGCCCCTGTGTCAATTAAAAAAGTTACAGGCCTTCTCTTCGGCCCCAGGGCTATGGTGATTAATGAATCTCCTTTGTTACTGCAGGTGAGTTGTCTTATAAACATCCGCCCTCCGCCTCCCCCCACACCCTGAGGGGGCGGAGGAGCTAGTTTCCCGCCTCCCTTTCGTCCTCCCTCGAACTCCTCCCCCATGTTTAAGGCCGGCGCGGGGGTGGTTTCGGTCTGGGCGGGGGTCCCTGTCCGGACCACCTCTGTACCAGCAGCTCTAGTTTTTTGGTCGGGAGCCTGTCCATCAAGTCTCGGGGCACGCCTTTTTGCAGCCCCAACGGCCATAGTCCCTGCCGGGTCAGGGATCTTTCTCTTCTGGCTAAATTTGGGCTCCTCCCAGAAAATGCCAGCGGCTTGTTTGCTGGCTCTGCCGCCCACACGGCCCTAGTTTCCACCCTTTGGTAAGTCCGGCCGACTGGCCCGTATTTCCTCCCATAATTGATCAATTCCTGGGCTACCTCCCCCCCCCAGGTCCACACCTTTTTCCCCAGCCACCGATGCTCAGGGGTTACCATCCCCTCCAGGGCAGCCGCGATTCTCTCCTTGCGGGGCACATTTTGGATTCTCCCCTGCAATTGGATCCCAGTAGTTTTCAGGGAATCAGGAAGTCCCCATATTAGGGGTGTCTTCCGCTCGGGTTCTACCAGCAATAACATTGGAGAGCTCAGGTTTGGCTTGAGTTCCCGATCCTACATCATTTGCAGACAAGCTGCCTTTTGTGCACTTTCCAGCAATTGAGCAACGGAACCTGTTATAGCTAGGGGATCCCCCCTTTCCAAAGGGTTCAGCCCCCCCTGCCCAATATGCGGCCCTCTGAGTCAGGGACCATGGGGCTTGGCGATCGCCCATCGTCAGGAACACGCCTGAGCCCCAATATCCCTCTGCCTCCTTTTCCGATAGCAGGATTCTGTCCCCTCCTGACAGGGATACCCTCCACACGTATTTGGTTTCGGATTCCCTAGCCGTTCTAGCAAAATCTTTTCGCAGCTTGGCCAGTTTGGTAGCTGTGAGAGGGATTTCTTTGGTAACAACCTGGGGGCGGTTGTCGCTGTCATCCTCATATATATATATTCCGTTTTGACTAGTGGGCACATATGGGGGGGGGCCATCTACGGCCTCCTTTAATCTTTTTATGTCCCTTTGGGGGTAAATTTGGCGTACCCCTTTTCCCTCGAGCAGCACCTCAGTTTCGGTGAGGGTGTCTGCCTCCCTCAGGAGCTGGTTTCTTAGCTCCTCTTTCAGTATCAGACCTTGGTGCTTCTCCTCCTCCAGCACCCACTTGGTTTCCCGTAATTGTTCTTGCAGCGGCATTACCGCTGCTTGCAGCGCGGCAACCACAGCCTCTGCCTGACAAGGTGCCCACTGCCTGTCCTCCACCGCAGCTGCTAGGCACGCTCCTAGCAAACAGTAGCTTTTCCTTTTCCTTTCTTAACTTTAGCTTCTTTTTGCAAGACCGCTATTCGGTCCACTACACTTTGCAATTGGAAGCAATGGTCCTGTGCCCAGTCTCGTCCTGAGGGCGAGGGGCGAGAACGGTGTACTTCCAAAAGATCATACAATTTCTCGATTTCCTCACAAAAATTGCCTGCCTTCTTGGTGGCCATATCCTACTAAAGGGATTTCGTCCCGGGAGGGCCAAACCTTAAAGGAGTCCAAGTTTCCCCTATACGCTCCCAGAAGGCCAAACCGTAACCTACTACAAAACGTCCTACAATGGGGATTTCATCCTGAGGGGGTCACACCTGAAAATCCAAGTTTCCCCTATACACCCTCAGGAGGCCAAACCGTAAACAAGTATACTAAAGATCTCAGCATTCACTCCTTCCTTACGCTTCGCTCGTCTCTGGCTGCTTCCCTCGCGGGAGAGCAGAACCGCGGATCGGAACTCCACACTCGCTTCGTACTTGTTCGTACGTCTCGTTCACACACACAGTCGCTCAGCACACCATAAGGTTGTACGATACTCTCGTCTCAAGGGATCCTCTCTGTGACACCAATTACATGTCCCGATCCAATATTGGGAAGGTTTCGTTACGATCCCAAGGACGAGATTAAGACGCTAAAACCGGTCAAATAGCGTACAATTTTTTAACTTTATTTTCAACGAAGTGGGGAGAAAAGGTGGGGAAAAGCGAAGGGGAAAAGATAGAGAAAGTTGGAAAAGGAGAAAAGAAACTAGCTACTGCCACTCCGAGTCTGATGATGTTCCGCTGACTCCGTTCCAGACCTCCACTCCTCGCAAACAAGCCCCCCCCATTCAGCCAGTCTGCAGTTTTTATAGGTTCTTGCCCCCCTCTGGGCGGTGCTTCCTCACTTCCCATGCAGATTAGCTGTCGTGCGCAGTCTGCCCTCTCGGACCCTTCCAGAAACGGGCTGGGGGCTTCTGGGGGGGGGGGGGTCTCCTGCTCCTGCGCAGATCGCAAATGTGTACGTGTGGTTCGTGCCAGACGTGATGTTCCCCTAGAAGCCTTTCTCTGCCCTTTTTGCGCCTTTTTTTTTCTCCCTGTGCAGGCACATGAGGTTGTTTACCTCACGGATGGCTCCCGGGGGCACTGGCGCAGCATTGCCCGGTGCAGCCCAGCGGCAGCAATGTCGAGACAAAACCGCACTTAGTACCGGTTCTCTACACCATCCTGTAGTGCACCAAGAAAATGCCAGTCACCAGAAAGAATGTGAGACAGTGGATTACCACCAGGGCTGTTTTTGAACTAGCAAGTCCTGCTGGATTCAGTAGAAACCACAGCAGGTGGAAAGAGAGCCAATTTCAGCGCATCCCTTAGGTTTTATAGAGCAGCCTGGTGTTACAGCGTTCACCTGTGGGATGGGACACCCCAACAGCCTGGTCTGATGAGGCTAGGAAGGGGCTGAGCAAGAAACTAAACAGGCGTGATTTATCCCATGCACTTTATTGCTCTTAGGTTCTCTTTGCTAACCACCTTCTCAAAGTAATCCCAAGAGTTTTTCACCTCCAAAGCTGGAGACTCCAGGATCCCAAGGCAGCCAGCCACTTCCCTGGAAAAAGATGTGTGTCCCATAGCCCACAGCTTTGGGCAAGGGGAGGCTGGAGGAAAGGCTTTGGTGTTCAGCCCCAGCACAAACCATGTGTGTGTGTGGGGGGGTGTCTCACTTCTGCCCTGGTAACTTTCTTCTGCCGCTTGTCAGCTCTGAAGAGGGGAGGGTCTCCCTTCACATGCTTCCTTCTGTCCAGCACGGGGGCTGTCCAGAGGAGAAAGGACAGTGTTTTCTGAAGGGACTGGTAGAGAGCAAATGCGGGGCGCAGCCCTGCACCACCTCATGGCTGGAGAGATGACAGTCTGTCAGGCTGCTGCGCTGGGCACGGGCTGGGGACCTCTTCCCCATCCCTGGGAGAGGGCGCCGACACTGGGTCTCTGCGTGAGTGCTCTCACTGCAGGCACAGAAGGATCTGTTGGCCTCTCTCAACGTTTCTTCTGTCAAAACAATTCTACTGCATGCAAAAAGCAAAACCCTCCGTGACTGACACAGGCTCTCCCATCTCCGACAGAAGCGTGCTACTCTCACTGGCCCGCTCAGATGTTTGGACCAGTAATTCGATCCTGGCTGTTCAAGCGATTCCTTTCAGGAAGAGAGATGGCACTGTTGTCCATTCCCCCAGCCTTCCTCTTCAAAGTGCTTGGATGAACACGTTGCGCTCATCCACGTGTGGGCTCTCTGCATGCATGGAGACTGGAAGTGCCTTAGGGCACTAGGGACCACCTCTTTGCTTGTCATTTGCACAGCCCAGAGCACAACCAGGTTCTGCTCTTTCAGAAGGACTCCAAGGTGCCACAAAAATACCAGCAAGAACAAAAGCAGAAGAGGAGGATGTGGCCTAGCGTCTGACTGTTATGCCATTCTCTGTTCAGCTTAAAAAAAAAAAAAAAAAAAAAAAAAAAAAAGTTTCCTTAGCTGGCTCTGGAAATGGAACACTAGTGTGAAGTCAATATAAATGAGAAACTTCTCACCTAATCCCATCAGTTCATGGCATGCCAAGAAGGTCTTTGTGCTGACCACACTCGAGGATTTGTGCCAGCAGGGGAACTAACTAGCCAGTCTCTATCTCCAGTGTCTGTCTGGTTCTGTTCTAGTTGGACAGAGAGTGCAAATGTGTTGGAGGAGACAGAGAGAATGACCCAGCCAAGCACGCACAGGGGCAACGTGATGGCAGGTGGTTCTGAGGAAGTCAGGACAGGAAGCAAAGACAGACAAGAGCCAGGCCAGCCACTTGAGACCACTCCGTCTCTGGTGGCTGGAACATGCTAACTGAGCAGAAGAGGAGGGGTGAGGAGACCTTCAGACCAAGTCAAGAGTCCCCAGCGTTCTAGCAGTGAGACCCAAATAGGAGTGACTGGCGACACAGGGACATTTGGCTTTCATGGGGATGGATGGAGCCCCCTCATGGCTGTTCCAATATATGGTGCTCTCCATCAGAGGGAGTGAGCGCACGAGGCACAAGCCCTCATGGTCAGGACACCTTTGTGAGGTGTGCATGGGAGCACTGGTGTCACAGTAGCCTTGGCTCCCCTGGCCTGCGGTCTGTGCAGGGGGGGTCTGTAGTGGCTTGCTCTTCCAGCTGCGAGGAGGTTGTTGGAGAGAGCGTTGCTGCCTGCTGGGAATTACTTCCAAGATGAAGCGATTCCTGTTCTTCCGGGGTAAGGGCCACTCCTCAGTTCTGTAGGGCAAGTCTGCAGGACTCCTCACATGTGGGATTGTCCTCTGGTCCTCCTACTGTGACCTTCTCACCCGAGGAACTCATCCACAAAATCCCACAGCAAAATGGGAAAGGAAGCAAGCAGTGCAGAGCCATTTCTCTGCTGCGTGGCTCCATAGTCCGTGGCAGACAACTTCAGTGCTGTCTCACCAGCCGTCGGGCCTGCCTGCCTGATTCTGGGGGCTCCAATCAGCCACAACAGAGCCACCAGCTCTGAGCCAGCTGGTCGCTTGGTGTCAGTAGAGAGGGCAGGAATTTCTCCGAAGGCTGAGGAGCCCTTTGACCCTCCAACTGATGCTCACACCGGAGGGCACGTCATCCTCGGATTGTTTCCTTCCAGGTTGCTTTTCTAAAGCATCTTCCCGGGTGAGACTGGAGGAGCGGGAGGACGGAGGCAGGAGGACAGAGTCCCTCCCTGCAGCCATCATCACCTTGGCTGCCTCTGTGGCCTCTCTGCTGACCCGACTGCAGGAGGATGAGGTAAGGCGCTGGCAGTGTCCATGGATTCTGCCTGGATTCTAGTGCTGTGATTCCCAACGTGCCTGGCTCCCATCAGGTGCCATGGCAGGTGCTCTTGGTGCACGGAAAATGTGCTCTCGGGCAAGCACCGCATCACAGAAACCTCAGCTGAGTTCCGAACTCGAGTAGATCCTACCATAGCACCTACCATAGGTGGATCCTCCGTTGGGTGGAACACCTTCCAGTGAAGCTCTTCACTCACCTGCTTTCTATGACTAGATCCTAGGAATGGAGCTGTCTGCGAGATGCCATTTTGTAGGCTGGGTGCACCAAGTGCCCAGAGCTCTGAGACTTTGTGGACATCAAGGAGAAAGAAGCTCAAATGCTCCCTTTTCTGACTTGTCCCCAGGGTAATAGAGTAGAAACTTACCGGACACTGGGGAGAGTCCTGCAGGAAGATGGTGACAATTTGGAGAGTAATCTTCTAAGGCAATTGATAGCAGTGGCTTCAAGGGACGTGAGAGGGCTGCAGGTAAGCTTGTTCTCTTGGAAGCTAGTCAGAGGACCGTGCCTAGAGCCCAGCTTTTTGGCAAGCTATAGGGCTCCCAAGATTTCCCCTTTGCCTTAAGAACTAGGGATGGTTCCCAGCTCCTGCTATGGCCACGTCTGGCTGCCTCAACCCTTGCCGTGTTGCTTGTTCTCCATCATGTTTATTTTTGCAGGGTGCAACGGAGGAATTGCAAAGAGCAGCGAGTGACATCCTGCTGTGCCTGGCCCAGTCTCACTTCCTGCTTGTCATGGATGAGCTCCAGTGTCACCTGAAGCCTGTGGAGAAAATCCCTGGGGAATTCCTCTTTATTACCCTCGGCAAACTTGCCACAAGCTATGGTACCGCAACTCGTGCTTCATGCTTTGCTGCTGGGTTGTTGGAGCAGTGGGAGGAGGCATTGTGTTGTGGAAGTGGAGGCCTCCAAGGTGGCGGCTGCTGTGTCTTTTGCTGCCTGGCAGCAGCTGGGAGTTGTGACTTCAGCTCCGGAGCTGAGTGCCCTAAGGAGGGGGCAGCAGGGAGACCCAACCCAGTGGAGGCCTGCTCTGCTGTGCTTCCAGGCCCACCCTGAAGTGCTTCCCAGCTCCCAGGCCTCTGGCGGAAGGTCAACTAGCACGCTTGCGCCCTGGCAGGGCACTCTCCCACACGCACCAGCTGCCCAGGGACTTTCTGTGGCAGCTCTGGAATCCCCCTTGCCCTGCTCAGAGAGTCCCAAGTGGCCTGGCATCCCATAGCCCTGGCCCATCAGAGGTGCGAAGTGCTGGACTCCAAAGTCTCCCAAGAATCTCCCTGATGGCAGCTTCTTTTCTTTCCCTCTGCCCCATCCCTTCTCGGCAGCTCTGAGCTGCATCCCTTTTGTGCAAAGGACCTGGGATGCCCTGCACGTAACGCTGACTCAAGCAGATGGCAGCAGGATCAAGCAAGCTGTCTGTGGGGGTGAGTGTCACAGCCGAGTTCCAGGGCTCCATGGGGATGCAGAGGGAAGGGCAAGTTAGTGAGCACAGGTCCACATCCAAGGCTCTTCTCTCCCAGGCTCTCACCGCAGGTTCTGAACCTCTAGGGAGCTCATGCCCTTTACAGCTCCAAACAGTCTGCACAGTGTCAAAGCAGTGTCTGAAGCTCAGGACACTGCTGTGGCCAGGAAAGGAATGGAGCTGTGGGAATGTTGCTACTCAGCCTCCTGCAACAACCCTTGGAGGAGGAAAAGGGCTAGCGGGGACAAGGAGGAGAAGAGGGAGGAGAGAAACAGCTTAGCATTTCAAGGAAGACATTTGAAAACATTCCACACCTGCCCCAGAATCCAAAACTGCTCCAGAGCTGAGCACCCATGAGGCTGGAACTGCAGTTTGAGTCAGGCCGGCATGATAATACAAGAGATTCCCCCAGCTGCATGCTTGACATAGTGACCTTTCTGCCCTTCTTTTCTGCAGTTCTGGAAACATGGTCCGAAGCGGTAACTCTTTACTTCCAAGACTGGGCAAAATGCTCCTTCCCTCGGATGGAGGAAGCCCAGTTGTGTGATGGAACATTCCCACTGTACTGCTTTGTGACCAAAAACTGGCTGCCCTGTGAAGAGCAGGAGGTAAGAACGGCTGCCTTTGTGGCCCTTTAGCAGCAGCTGTAATGCTGGAGCTCATCTGCCTTTCTGGGTGATGGTGGAGTGTCAGGAGACGTGCTTTGGGAGGAAGCAGGTTGCCCAAGAAAGTGTCTAGAGCTGGAAGCCTGCTGTGGCTAAAGAGCATGGAAATGCTGTGGGCTCAGAGACAGTGTGCCTGGATTCCAGCTTTGCAACCCGCAAGGAGCCAGTGAGGCCAGGCGGGGCCGGGAGAATCCCTGCTGGGAACCAGCCGGATGCCAGTGGCCTCTGAGCCAGGAGGGTTGTGGGCACAAAAGCGGGGAAATACAGTCCCTCTCTGCTCGAGGAAGACAGTCCCTGCAGAGGAAGAGGGGCAGTCACAGTCGTTGTGAAGAGAGAAGATTGTGTGTGGGGGACGCGGCGTAGTAGAGCAGAGCTTCACTTGGAGCAAACCAATGTCTTCTGCCTTCCCTGCATACAGCTCAAGCAGGCCATCATCAGGGCTGTGGCAGCTATGATGGGCCTCCTCCTGCACAAAGAAGAGTACCAGGAGCATGTGGGCAGCCAGCTGTCCTGGCTCCTGGGCCAATACAAAGAGGTCCAAGACAGTTCTCACGTGACCAAGGTGAGACATCGCGCAAGACGCTCTATGGCTCTGTAGGGCAGGGTGAGGGTGCACAGAGAGGAGGGAGCTCTGCTGTGCCAACTGTGGCAGCATGCAGTCCTGTGTTAAGGAGCTGCTCCAGGTCACAAGCCACCCTCTTGTTTCCACTTTCTCTTGTAGAGTCTCAATCATTTCTTGGAAGCTGTGGCAAGGTTCCAGCTCCCTCTTCCCAAAGGAGCAGTGTCTGCCATCTGCGCTGTTGTGCACCGCCAGGTAAGGGGGGCTGAATGCCTCGCACTTCCCCTTGGCTTGAGCGCGTCTGCCTCAGGCTGGCAAGAAAGACCTATGGGGTGGCGGCGTAGAGCTTCCCTGTCCCGGGCTTTTCTCACCCCTTGCAGCCAGGTGCGTGCAGCTGTCGAGGAGCCCCACTCCACCAAAGTGCCCACAGACCTTTCCAGGCCGAAGGCTGCCTGCTTGGTAGGGACTGCAGGGGCAGCTGAGTTCCCAAAGGAGTTTCACTCTCAGGCAGGGAGCCGGAGCAGTCTGGAGCCCAGAGATCTCCAGCTCAGCCTTTGAATCCTAGCCAGCCCTTGCATCCCAATTGCCTTTTGCTGCTGCAGACCCCCTGCCTGCAACTCCGAGGCTGCCTGTTGCCTCTGGGCCAGAGCCTTAGTTGTGTCGGTGGGTCCTGTGCTGTGGGCTCAAGCTCCCTCTGGAGGGTTGGAGGCGAGTAGGCAAGACACTCAGGAAGGTGTTCGCCTCTGACTCCTGGGTCTAGAATTGGTCCGTCTGAGCAGAAACACCTCTCTCTGGGCTCTCCGTCGAGTTGTAGAGAGAGAGAAGGGTGATGGAGAGCAGAAGGCGGCTCTGGGAGCAGAAAGCAATGTCGTTCTTGAACAGCATCTTTGTCTCCCTGGCAGTTCCCAGGGAGACAGGACCTGAGAGGAGAGCTTCTTTGCAGTGCCTCTGAAGACTCTTGCTAACATGTACCTCCTTCCCACAGCTTTCAGATGGGACCAAGCAGCACAGCCTTGACCATAAAACAGAGCTCTCCTACTGCATGCTGCTGCTAGGTAAGGGGAAGAAGGCAGAGTTTGGCTGTGGTTTCTCTGTCTCTCTCCTGCAAACCTCTGCAATGGGTGAAGAGGTTGGTCGTTAACCTAGAAGATGATTTCTTCCCTCCAGCCCGAAGTTTCCCTAAGGTCACCATGAAGTTTCTGTTCTCACAACTGGGGAGGAAGAGCGAGGCTCGTAGAACAACGTCCCTGTATCTGCTCAGATCTTTGGTTCGCTGTGACCGTAAGTAACACCCGGAAGAAAGGGTGAGCAGTGGTGTGCGTTTGACTGCATGCACGCTGAATGTGGCCCAAGCTCCTTTCCATGTTTCACCTGAGAAAGGTCACTCCAGTGGTGATGCACAGAGGTGCGTGCGTGCTCACAAAGCTTATGCTGCCCAGGGGAATTGTGTTCTGCTGAACTGCATTGAAGCAGCTGAAGAATCTGTCTGGGTAGTTATAAACCACGCTACCCCAGGGATGACGTTTGAAGCTCAGGAACGCTCCAAGCGCAAACAGCAGCGAATTCCAGGGCAGACCCCATTTCTCGAGCTCTCTGTGTGAGGCAGGCCTGCAAAAGAGTGGTAGAAGTGGAGCTGCTCGGGGCTTCTGCTGCTTCTCCTGAAGCCAGACTTTTGCCCTGTGCTTTCTGTCTCGTTGTGTGGGATAGGGACACTTTGACCCTGTTGCTTTTGGGAGGGGACTCTGGGGCAATGTACCTGTATTTCTTTCAGCCCTGAGAATAAGAGAGAAAAGGCGCCTGGTTGTGAGGGCAGTGGAGTCTGTGTTTGGAGACCCCCGGAGGAAGGTGAGGTGGTTGGGGGAGGGATGGTGGCAGAAAAAAGCCTTTCCCTCTGTGTGGAGCCTGGCAAGGAAACAACAGGAGGCTGCTAGTTTGGACCTAGCCGAGGTTCCCGGCTCTGTCATGTTAGCAGCAGAGCTGCTGCCAGGAGGGGCCTTGGGGACTGTCTGCTTGTCACCTCACCAAAGACCCAAAGTAGGGCCTTCATGCATAGGTCAGGGACAGGCAGCTTTCCTTGAGCTTCCAGAGAGGGACTAATCATTACCCTCCTTTGCCATCACCTCCCTGGCAGGTGAAGGCTGCGGTCCTGTCTTTCATCAAGGAGCTGTTCAGCTCTGGTGTGGAGAACTGTTCGGCGTGGGGGATGGTGGCCTATGTTTTCCAGGAGTTCAGCCGGGCCACTAGCAGACTGGTAAGGGGGGAACTTGGCATTTTGGACTGTGTTCTGTGCCCTGTGCATGTTGACCGCTCCGTTGGACTTCCCTGAGGATGTGGAGGCCCCCGAACGGCAGTTCTTGCGCCCCTGGTGCACTCCCACTCTCTCCTCTTCCTCCTCCTCCTCCTCCTCCTCCTCCTCCTACTCCTCCTCCTCCTCCTCCACCTGGGGGCCAGTCCTGCTGTATTCCCAGGGCAGGAAAGGAGCGTAACCCCTCTGAAGAACACAGTTCCTTGCATTTCCTTTGGTGTCATTGAAAGAGAGCTCACGCCTTGGAGCACCTCCTGGGCTTAATGCACAATTTAGGTGACTGGGTTGCACTCCCAAACAGGCAGTGGCTCTCTCGGGTGCCATTCTGTGTCATTTTCCCTGCAGCCTGGGACCTGCCTCCAACCCCCTGGCCCTCCCCATCCCCCCCACAACACCCTCCAAGGCTTCCCACTCTTGTCCTTCCTCAGGGGACCTGTGCTCCCAAAGCAAAAGCCAAGTCTCCTCCTGAAGCCTCTAGCCTCCTGGTGAAGAAACAGGAACTGATGGCAGCGTTTGCAAACTTCTGTCTTGCAGGAGACAAGGAACCTCTCTGAGAGGAAAGTGCGGGAAGAAAGCACACTTCAAGCTCTGTGCTTGCAAGTCCTTCACTCCCTGGACGTCTCAGTGAGCGGGATGGCAAGAGTAAGTCATCCCCCCGCCTGGTGCTACTCGTTGCCTTGAGGATCCTTCCTTCTAGCCCTCCCCCTCTCCACTGACAAGCTCTGCAGAGCCTGCGGCTACCAGAATGTCGTGTCCGAGGAGAGGACTTGGAGGGATGGGAATAATGACGCCCTGCTTTGCTGTATTGTCCTCTGCAGCTCCTGTGGCCCCGGCTCCTCCAGTTTGTGGTGCCAGCTCAGTACACCGGCACTCTGGTCCCACTCTCCCACTGCCTCAGGGCGCTGATGGAGGGACAGGAGAGAGCAGAAGGGGGGAAGGAGGAACCCGACTACCTGGGCCACCGAGAACGAGGTAGAGAGCAGAAACCCTCCCCAGATATTCTGTCCTGCTCTGTCAGGGACAGGGGCTGAGTCTGTGTGTCTGTCTGTCCCCGGCAGACCCAACGGGGAGGCGAGGGAGAGTGAGGAGCGCAGCCCTGGCCTTCTGCGAGGGCGCTTGGAGGCCTGCCCTGTATTTCCTCTGTGCCCCAGAGGAGAGGCCTTGCTCTTCCTTTCCCAGCTTTCTCCCTGTGAAACGGAGGACTTGTGCATGGCAGTGCTGCGCAGTTACCTTCCTTTCAGGACATTAAACTTGTGGGAGCCCTTGGGTGGGAAGAGCTGTGGGAGGGCAAATTATCCGCAGAACCTCAGCCTCCTTCGGTCCTGTGGTGGAGGGCGTCCCCGAGATGAACAGGGGAATGTGAGGAGGGGACTTGGCCTGCTGAAACAGAGCTTTTTTTCTCCTTCCAGCCAAATTGCCAACTCCCCAGGCTCTGCTGGCACGGCTCCTGGTGAGTAGGCAGGGACTGCGGGAAGCAGAGTTTTTCTGACCAAGGGGAAGGGGGAGAGGTCGGGGCGGGGAGGCTGTTGGCATGGCAGGTGCTTGCAGCCTCCAAGGAGGAGCCAGTCTGCTGGAGCACATCTTTCCTTTCCTGGACTGCCTGGGGATCCCTCCTGTGCCTCTCTGGAGCAGCAGGGAGGCTGCCTTCCGCAGGGAGGCAGTGCAAAAGGAGAAGCAGCTCTGCTGGGTGCTGGCTGCCATGGCAGGAGCAGACCCCTCCTTCTTTCTGGGACCAACTGCTGTTCCTCTGGCAGGCCTGGAGCTCCACTTCTCTCTCCTTCCCTCTTCTAGTTGCTTGCCCGGTTCCCTTATGAAGGAGGTGGCTACGGAGTTGCTGCCCTGCAGTTGCTGCAGGCCCTTCACAGGACAATTCACCGAGCGGTGGGGATTCCTTGGAGGGTGCAGATCCCGTCCCTGCTGCAGTACCTTGAAGGTAAGGGGTCTGCTGGGAGGGGATAGAGTTGGAGAGCACACAAGGGGAGGCAGGAGAAGGCAGGTGCCCTGTGTGAGCAAGAGGAACAGGGCCTGGAGAGTCTCCAAGCCATCTTGTTTTGCATCCCTTCCAGTTCCAGGCAGCTGGGACAGACAGCTGAGAGAAGCAGTGCCCCGAGACCCGCCGAGGCCTGGGTGGGATTTAGCCTCACACGTTGCATCAGAAGGGCCGGCTCTGGCAGCATCCCCCCATCCTTGCCTGGATAGCATTTGGGAGGGATCGCCTTGCCCCTTCTGGAGGTTTGGTGACACTGCCCTCTCTTTGCAAGTTCAGAGTCACCAGGGGAGCCCAGCTTGGCAGCAGCAGCAGCTCTTTCTCACAGGAAACCCAAGATGGTCTTGAAAGGCCCTTCTGCTTCCTTTTCTTTTCTTATTTTTTTTCTCCTTCTCCTGGGAGGAAATAGGAGCTGCAGACTGGTTGCAGAGCCCCCTGGAAAGTTCATCTGGCCACCTGAGTGCGGCTGCTCTGGCACTTGGTCAAGTGAAATGACACGTTCCTGAAGTGCCTCTCTCAGTAGCTTCATAGCATAGGCTAAAAGGCCATAATTTTGCTGGAAAACATGTGTTCCATGTAGTGTGCGCTGTGTTCTGGATGGTTGTGGCAGCTGCTTGGAAGCAGTGGGCATGACAAGGGGCCAGTATTTCCCAGATGTGATTCAGTGGCCTTGGAAGAAATGGGAGTCCGACATGCTCTATGCCTTTGGCCTCACAAAGAGGATGGCACAGGTGTCTTTTAGCTGTGACATACTCGGTGTGTTCTGCTAGCTGGTAGCTGGGGTTTTGGGTTACAAAGGAGACACTGGGATGCTTCTCTTGGGCTCACTGAAATGAGATGACCTGCTGCTGTGCCTTCTTGCTTTCCAGGAAAAGATGAGAGCTCCCTGGACTGTGCAGAATGGGAGGGCCTCCTGCTGAAGGTACAGCGTTCTTTTGTGCTGTCTGAAGGAGAGAGGGAAGACAAGAGAGAGCAAAACAAGTCTGTGGGGAGGACGGGACAGTAGGCAATGAGGAATGCTACTAACTAGACAACGGCCGAACCAAACGCATTTTGCTGTTCATTGGCATTGCAATGACTTGAACGGGACTGCAAATGCAGACTTCCGTAGGAAAGCATGTCGGGGAAGCTACAGGCTTGTTTCTGATTCTTTGGTGTAAATACCCTTTTGACTTTGTGACCCGCTTGACTGGGTCATGAGGAATGAGAGAAGATAACCAGGAAAGGGACATCCTGAGGGTGTCAGGCAAGGCGTGAGACCACCCACCCCATCTTCTGAGGTTTCCCTCAAGTTCCAACCCCATCTTTGGCTCGTAGCAATCAGGAAACAAATGAGGGTGTGTGGTGGTGTGTGTGTGTGGGGGGGGCGGATGGCTGGTCTTGGTGGTAAGGTTTTGGGCATCCCTGTGCTCTCCCTAAACTTGGGCCTGTTGTCCAAAAAGCACTGCTGCCTCTTTGTCTAGAGTTTCCTGAGACCCAGGGGAACCTCAGCTGCCATGTTGCAAGAAGAGCCTGGGGCAGCTTAAAGGGAAGATGGCTTATCTGTAGTGCTAGCTATCCCCAGAGAACTTCTTGTTAGGTTGGAAGGTGCAGAAGGCCTTGACAAAACCTGAGGCAGCCTTTGCTTCACTTTGTGTTTTCTCCATAGTTCCTGAGAACATCCCTAGAGACAATAGAGAACCAGACCTGGATCGTGCACCTGAACGTTGAGTTAACTCAGCAGATGGCCAAGTATCCGAACCTTTCCAAGGAGAAGGTTGGTCCTCTGCTAGGACTTTGCCTCTACTGCTCGTCTCTGGGAGGTGTGGTGGCAGAGCCCCAGGACGCTTCTCTGACTGGCGTATGAGCCGAGACATGGTCTTCTCAACACAGGCTCTTTTCACTGCTTCCCACTGCCTGCCCTCCAAAACGGTTTTCTTCTTCTTCTTCTTCTTCTTCTTCTCCTGTAAATTCTCTGCATAGAGCCGGTCACTGGAGTGGGCTAAAGAATGGGCTGTTTGCACAGTCTTGCATGTGGGGCTGTCTCTTGGCCCTCGAGATGGAGTGGTACCTGAGTGCTCCACTTCTGCAGCAGTGTCAGGGGTGCTGGCCTCTTCTCTTTCAGGGTTTCCTGTACAAGGCTGTGGGGACAGCACTGGCAGCTTCTCAGGACATCAGCTACGTTCAGGAGCAGATGCAGAGCTATTTGGAAGGAATCAGTTCTCTGGAAGCTTCTGAGAGAGAGGTGGGCGTTCTCTTCCTCGTGCTGCTTTCTCCAGGGTTCCTCCGGGGAGCCTGAGTCTCCTTGCCGGACTCTACTTTCTGGTGGGGCTTGATTTGGGGCTTTTGGTTGCTGAGTCCCTCAGGCAATATCCTGCTTGGCCACTGGAGCTGGCAAGGGACGAGTGTGTGGGACGGAAACCGACTCCCTCTTCACTGTGTTGCAGGGCCCAATCTCTGTGCTAGCATGCTCTGCTGAGAGCCACCTTGACCTTGCCTTGACTGTTGTCCAAGAGTTTGATGCTGCTGGGCAGAAAAGTAGACTTTCGGGGGTCCTCACCTTCCGGGAGGTAAGGGAAGTAGGTTTTCCTTGGTGTCTTGGCTGTGTTTGCTTGTGTAAGAGCTGCCTGAAGCCTCTCCCCGGAGTTCTGGCCCTTCACTCACCTTCCGGAGGGAGCATGTTTACGCAGGCATGGGTGAAAGCTGTGGGCCCAGTGGTGGCAAGAAGAGCAAATGGCCACAGGAAGAGTGCTGAGCATGATTTCAGCTCAGCTGGCAACTGGGAAAGAGGAAGGGTCACCGGGCAGTGATGGGACTCCAGGGCTGTCCATGGGGGAGGTTCTGCACTTCAGCCCTCCGTTGCCTAAGAGCTCCAGCTAGTGTGAGGGAGAGCAGCTCTCTTCCCCAGCAAGTTAAGAGAGGCTTTGAGGGATTCCTTGAGGAAAGGCTTTGGGAAGTGTGGGTGGAAATGGCAAGCTCGTACAGGTTTGGAGGCAGTTTCTCAATAAGAAGCAACTGGAAAGTCTGTGGTAAAACAAAGAGGTTGGACTGATTCCTGACGGCTGTTCCAACTGTGCAGGAGAATGAAAAGGCGAAAAGAGCAAAGATGTGTGCTGCTCTCATGCTAGCCTACAGCCGGATAGCTCTGCACGCTCCCAAAGAGCTGCTTTGTTCCCGAGTCGAGACGGTCATCGTGGAAAACATCCTGTGTCGGTACAGGAGCAGCTCGCAGGTGGGTGCTCAGAACGCTCTTTGTTCAAGCTATCAGTTCAGAGCCAGCTCCGGCCCTCCTCTGAACCGGAGCCTGCTGAGACGGAGTATCTGCCTGGAAAGATCCCCTCTCAGCGAGAGTCTTGAACCTCCGCTTTCCCACCTGTCACTCTCCCCCTTTTCATATCCCTCTGTCATTGCGGTTCTTTGTGTTCTGGGCGGCTTGTCTGAGATGCTAGAGATTCTAAGCCCAAAGAGATTTGCTTCCCCGCTCTTTCAGGCTAGAGTCCGGAGGGTCTCTTCTGGGTAAGAAGCTGGTGAGGCCACTTAGTCCTAGGACCTGAGGGGACATCTCCTCCCTCTGAAATAGAGCCAGAGCTGAGGTCGCTGAGGCTTGTGGAGGATGCCATTTCTTCCCTGCATGGCACTTTGGGGATAGCTTTGGCCCTGGGTTAATTATCCTTTGGCGCTCGTGTTAGCCTTTTGCCCTTTGGTCCTTTGAGCAGCTCCTCATGTGTGTCATCTTGCTTTTCTCTCGTGGTCCTCAGGACGTAGAGCTCAAGCTGGCCCTGATCCAGAGTGTCGCCGAAGTCAGCTGTGCCATTCAAGGCGTCAGCAACGTGAAGAGCTTTAATTTCTCTTCCAAAAGGGTGCTGCTTGCGATTCTGCTGGTGAGTGACACGGCACGAGGGAGGCTGTCCTGCCAAAGAGCTGGTGTTTGTGCAGTGAGATGCACATGTTTCCTCAGAGGTGCAATGTTCTCTGTTGGTTGTGAAAGACTCTGGGCAAAGCTGGGAACTTCCAAGCCCAGTCCCCAGCATGGCAGGACCCCTGTGTGCTGCCGCCCTGTGGGCAGTGCCTGGGAAGAGCAATGGCTCCGTCCTCTCTGGAGTTGGGAAGTGCTCTTAGGGCAGAGGTGTGGGAGCAGTCTGCATGAAGGCCGTATGTGTTAGTCACAAGAGTGGAAGAAGAGGCCAATTGTCTTGCTGAGGGAGGGCCTTCTTCTTCCCTCCCTGCTCAACCCTCTGTATTTGTCTCTCTGTGAACTACAGGACTTCATGGAGCAGGAGCCCGTGGGTTGCCCGGCTTCGCCTGTGCATTGCAAGGCAATGCTTGCACTTGAGCATTTGAGGTAGGGCATTTCCTCCTGGGTGCTGGGTATTCTCCTGCGTACTGCAGAGCAGCTGACGAAGCTTCACGGTTGACCCAGCCATGGGGTCAGGAGCTATTTGTGGTGTGGGATGAGGCGGTGATCAGCACTTTGTATGCTCCTGGAAGGCATGAATGTGGCAGAGGGACTGCAGTCTAGGTTTGGAGCGAGACGGCTTGGGGCTGTAGACCGGAGGAGTGTGGGGAAGAGAGTTAGTGGTGTGGGGGAAAGGCTTCTGGCGGGCAGGCTGGCTGTGTGGCTGAGGGAAGGGAGCTGCCCGCTCTCTGTAGCCTGGGAGTCTGATGTTCTCTTGTGGCCTGTGAGTGAGGCAAGAATCCATGGAAGCAGGTGGAAGTGCTCCTTGTCAAGGAAGCACAGTGTTGGGATTTGGGGCTCCAGCTTAGATGGACTCTAGCTGCCACTGGCTAATGCTGTTAAGTCTGCTGTCTGAATTGTCTCTCTCTTGTTTTCTGCCAGCAAGATCAAGCCGTCTCTGACCTGGGAGGAAAACTGCCATCTGCTTCGCCAGTGCTCGCAAAGCCTAATTGCCCTGCCTCCCCTTGAGCAGAGCCAAGAGGAAGGGGAGGCAGCAAAGGATGCTCAGCATGGGCAGGTAGCTGCCAAGCCCCTGCTGCTGCCCTCGGGGTTCAGTGCTGCCCTGAATTCTGGCAGCCTCTCTGGCTGCGTTTTGAGGCCCCAGGGGAGTTCACCTGTCAGCCCTTCTCTCCTGCTTTTAGTCTCTCTATAGACAATCCCTGGGAGCTCTTGGTCAGCTCATGACAACTCTTGAAGAAGACCTGACCTCCTCCTGGCTCCAGGAAACCTTCCATGTGAGTAGTAAAGAGGAGAAAGGGAAACTCTCCTCTCTTGTCAGGAGGCCGGCCAAGGGTGGAGGACCTCCCTGCTTGAGGGGGATCCTTAGAGAAAAGGGGATTTTTTTGAACAGGGTGCAACACGTGCAATTCCTGCTTGGAGTGAAGAGAACTAGGTACCGCGGTGGCTGTAGGAGTTGTGCTGTTTGTTGTCAGGGCATGTTGCAAAGTGAGCCGTTGTGTAATGGGAGCAAGATGGCCCTGGCAGACAGATGCAAGGGCACTCCCAGTCTTTGCTGATGAGTGAACACTATTTGCAAGTAGATGCAATAATATAGTAAGTCCTCAGTGGTAGGCTACCTCACAGTGGTGATGAATTCCCATGGAGGCCACTGTGCCCTTAGTGCTGTTCCTTGGGGAAGCTTGGAGATTGGAAAGGACTCCGTGTGTGTGTGTGTGTGCGTGCCTGCGTGCCTGCATGCGTAAAAGATGCCTAGTGTGATCTAGCTGTGGTCTTCCAACAGCTCCTAGAGACCTGGCTACATTCTGAGAAAGAGTGGGAAAGAGAGAGGGCCCTTCAGGTCTGCACTCAGCTGATGAAGGCTTATGCGGAGAGATTTGTGGCTGCTGTGAGTATTGCCTCCCTCTTGCCAGAACCCCTTGGAAGCCCGGTGGGTGCAGCTGGAGTCTCTAGGGGAGGAAACGTGAGGGCAGACTTGGTGAGCCAGGAGGCCCTTCAGGCCTTCTCTGCAGTTCTGCCCTTGCCTCAGTGCCCATCTGCCACAAACACGGCATTCCTCCTCAGTCCCGTCTGCTTCCCTGGCAGGGAGATGTGCTTGGAGCAGTCTCAGGCTTGATAAACTCCCAGGAGGCTAAGGCTGGACTTCTGTTGATCCAGGAGGGTTAGGAGTCAGCACCAGAAGGAGAAGGTGGAAGGGCCACTCATGTAGCCTGGGAACTTTCTTCTTCTTTTGATTTTTACCAGGGAGAAAACACTTTTGCACACTTTGGCTACCTGATTGCAGTGCTGGGGCCTCTCAGCTGTGACTGCCTGGTCACATCCCGCCAGTGGGCAGTCCAGTGTATCAGCTGCCTTCTCTCTACACGAGGTGAGAAGAACAGCCGTTGCCCTCCTTTCAGGTGGCTCTTCCCTCTCTGCCCTGTCCAGCAGCAGAGGCATCATGCAGGGACGGGGTTTCCTTGCCAGAAGAGACGCGTACTAGGCAGCAGGCTCTGCCAGCTTCCTGCCCTTCCCTTGTGCACTGCCCTGCCGCCAGTTGGCTATTCCCTGATGAACGTCTCTAGACTGGAGGCTCAGTTCCAGAACATGTGCCTATGCTTTCCCCCTTGTGTTTCTTTCAGCCGAGGTTATGCACCTGAAGAATGATGAGATGAGTCACTTCTGTGAGGAACTAAGTGCCACAGATGTGGAGTCTCTGCTGAAGACATCCTCCCAAATTGCCAAGGTAACTGACAGGGCTGTGGCTACCTGGTGGCTAGGCTGCACTCACTTGTCTCTTCTTTACTTCCAAGCTTTCTCTCCATTTTCAGGGTGGCCTCTGGCAGCGGGGCCTCTATTGTTAGCAAGTAGTAAGAGGGCTTTGAAGCATAATGGTGTCTTGCATTCCCCCTGGGGAAAACAACAGAGTCCACAGCGTTTCTGTGCATCTCTGTGCGTGCGTGCGTGCGTGCGTGCGTGCGTGTGTGTGTACATGAAGCGGGAAGCTGCTCAGCCTGAGGGCTTTCTCTTTGTTTTAACGTGCATTTCCTGGCAAGTCTTGTTAGGCAAGCCCTATGTCTCAAGTGACTCACGCTGTAGTGAAATCAGCACGCTCAACATCTTCACGAACTCCTCCATACAGCCTCTGCCTTCAGTGTTCTGTTGGAGCTATTTTAAGAGTATAAGCTGTGTATGCAGGCAAATGACCTAACGGCAGAGCCTTCCAAATCTGTGAGCTACATAACTCCGGAGAAGCAGTGGTATGCACCACATGGACTACAAAGCACTGCCAGCCTTCACAGTTAGCTAGCAGCCGAACTGAGGAGCTGCTCAAGGTTTCTTGTCCTTTCTTGGTAAGAGTGGAAGCAGACTTGTGATGCTGTTTCTCCTGGTTCTTATTCCTCTCCAGGTTGCATGCCACTACTTGCCCTTGGAGCAGGCGAGAGACTTTATGAAGGCTGTCTCGGGCAGCATGCTGTCCATCAGCCCCACTTGTGCAAATGCAGCAAGACAGTGGATGATGATCTTTCTGGAGCAACGTGGGAGAGAACTCCTCCCAGAGGTGAAACACCCTTGGTTTCTCTTGGGCGTTTGGACATTGACATTGGGCTGCTGCGCTACACCTTCCAGTCAGGAGGGCTCAGCTTGCATCCTGGACCTGTGCTTGCCTTGTTCCATCCAGGTGCCAGAAGTCCTGACCATCCTTTATGACCGTCTGCCAGCTTGCCAGCAGGGCGCCCTGAAAGAGAGTCTCTTTGATGCCGTATCTCTGCTGGCCTCCTATCACCCAGAGGCAGTGATCAACAGCCTCCTGCAGAGACAGCTGCCCATGGACAGGTAGGTGCCACTCCTCCCTGCCTTGCATCGCAGGAACACAGAGATGCCGCAGCCTGACTGCGCTGGAAGAGAGTCCATGAAGAAGCAGGCTGCTCTTCTCCCTGAAAAGGGAGACTGTTGCAAGACAGTGCGCTTATGGATTTGCGACGAACCTGAGCTGCTAAAGCTCCATGCTGCGCAGGGGGAGCATTTCAGCTGTCTTTGAGGGGTTGCAGGTCAGAGAACACAAGGGATCCAGTGTGCACTTGTGTTCAACTTCCAGTGACACAGCGGCATTGTGGAGGACCCTTGGGAGAAGCTGCTTTGCGCTCCAAGTGCTCCAGTTGCTACTAGAGAGACTCGAGAGTGCAGAAACTACCAGCAGCAGCAGGAACTGCCCTGAGGATGCAGTGAAGGACAAGGAGGCTGCTCTGGAACCTCTCACGGTATGTGAACTGACAGGCACATTTCTGTCCCCTCTTTGGCCGAGAATCCTGTTGAGTGAAAGCAAGGGGTAGGGCATCGTCTTGTTGCACAGGCATTTGCAAATCCACGTGGAGAAGCCTCCCAGGGTGCTTTGCTAGGTCAGCCTCATCTTTATCATTGTGAGAAGCTGCAAGAGCTTGTTGTTCCCGGTCTTCAAAGTTGTGGCAGAAGTCAGAGATCCAGACAGGGAATTGCAGGCAGGCAGGCAGGCAGGCAGGCAGGGCAAGTGGTGGGGAAAGCTCTTCTTTCCAACCGGTTGTCTGTGATGGCATTTCTTCTTAGGTGACCTGTGCCATCTCTGAGCTGGTGTCGGCCGTGCAGACCCAGGAGACAGTGCCCTTCTTGCTTCCGTGGTTACTTCCAATGCTCCTGAAGCAGGTCAGCGACACTCTTGGAAAGGAGATGCCTTCGTCTCCAGGAAGAGCGGAGGAGAAGCTGGTCCCTGTGGCGTGTGGAGAAGACAGCCATCCTTGCAGGTGATGAGCGAAAGGGGCAGAGATGGAGGGGGCTGGCTTTGGCTTACATCTCCAGCTCATGTTTGTTCTTGGCATGGAGGGAGCTCTTTGGTCTGCCCTGTTTCCTCGATGCTGAGAGAGACTAGTATGGTGGTTCTTACCTCCATTGAAATGCAGCTGGGGATGCCAGCTTTGTGGTGACCCCTGAGAGGCTTTGCTCATGCAAATGGTAGAGAGCAAAGTATTTCTTGCTCTTGCATGACTGAGTGTCCCTCTCAAGCTGGGCTGGGCCTCCTATTCCACTCGTACTGGTCTGTTCAAGGATGCAACTACTGAATGGTGATTCTTGCCCATCACTGTCCATTTCCCCATCCGGGGGGCGGCTCGGGGTGCATCTTTTGCACAGAATGGTATTCTGAAAATGTGCATGCTCCTCAAGGGTGAGGGCAAAGAGATGCTGACTATGGTCTGCAGGTAGCTCCCTCCAGATGACGATTAGAAGAAGCCTCAGGTTCTAGCATCAAGGAAATCAAGGCTTCTGCTTTTCCCTAGGTTTTCAGCGAGCTGGGGGGCATCCAAGTGGATGGCTATGCTGCTCTCCTGTTAGCTTGGCCCACTTCTGGGTTATGGAGTGTGCTTGCAGGGGGTACTTGGCATGTCATTCCGTGGGGCTTAGGACACGATAAGGAGCACCTCCGAAAGTGGCTGAGCTTCTTTAGTTGTGATCATGGCACAGTTTCAAGCACTCTGATTCCAAGTGTTTTTTCAATCAGGCTTTCCATCAAAGCACTCGATATGGTGCTCTGCAAGTGCATTGATGAAAAATGGACAGGGATTCTCAGGAAGCAGAGAACCTGGGCTTTTCTGGAAAATCCCCAGACTCACCACGAGGCCATGTGTCTGCTGACTAGGTGAGAGCCTTTGGGAGGTCTTCTTTCCCTCTCGGGGGCTGACTCGAAGCCAGCAAGGGGCTAAATGGGGAGCTCTCTGGCATGTCTGCCTGGGGAGGCTGTCCTGAGCTGCTGAGGAAGACCATGTGCACCACAGCACTTGCCTTTTGGAAGTCCGTGGGCTGTTGCCTCATTGTCTTATTGTGCTGTGTGTGTGTGCAGTGTTCTGCTCCAAGCTGGCGTAATCACACTGGCTGTTGTAAATGCTGTCTTCCCCTGGCTGGAGTCGCCAGCCGCAAACCTGAGGACCACGGCAACGTCCTTCTTTGCTGAGGTAAGACAGAAGGTGGGAAAGGGAGGGCTGAGGGCAGTTGCCTTTGGAAACTGCTGCCTGGGACGTGTCTTTCTTCAGGATGGCCCTAGCAGAGTACGTCCTGTCCGTGCTGGAATCCATGAATGTTGTTATTCACACATGGTGAGTGGTCAGGATCGCTGTATCAGTGCTGATGGTCATGTTGCTCTTCTGTAGCTGATGAAGCACCCAATGCTTCAGGAAAGGAAGCTGCTTCAGCCTGTCCTCTCTGCCTTGGTGGACAAATGCCAGGACACCAGCAGCACTGTCTGCCAGATGGCAGTGAGAGGCCTGGGAAATCTGGCCAGCGGAGCACCTGAGAAGGTGAGAATGAGATTGCTGCTGACTAAAGGCATCCCTGAACACAAAAGGTCCTAGTGAAGAGCTGCACAGGGCTTCAAGCAACTGGGCAGAGCAGCAAAAAGGGAAACGCTGGTGTTCCTTGAGACCGTGTGCCATTCTAGCCCATGCCTCTGGCCTCCAAGGTGTATTGTGAGGCTGAGCATGTAGGCTTGGGCTAAGGTGTGCTCTGCAATGGTCTCCATGAAATTCTGTTCTTGGGAGAAATGGTGAAGAAGAGATGTGCGAGGTCTGGCTAGTGAGAAGCTCTTGTATGTCTTCTGCTTTGACAGCTGCGAGAGCATAAGGCAGCCGTTGTGGAGGTGTTACTGAGAGCCATCAAGGACGTCAGCTCTTCACAGATCGCAGGGGAGAGCTTGTCAGCGCTGGCCAAAGTGGTGGCGGAGTTGAAAGAGACGGGCCTTGGCATGACCCTCCGGGACATTGCCCTGTACACCAAGACTTTCTTTGATGCTGTAAGTGAAGAGCAGTAGGTAACGCTTGTGGCAGCAGTCTTGGTAAGGTCATCCATGTGAAAGCTCTGATGGGGGCAAACACGCATGAGGCCTGTGTGTGTTCAGGGAAGAAGGGTCATTCATGGAAAAGGCTGCAGAGAAAGCAGGAGACATAGTGCTACCCAGGGGCACGCAGAGGGAGTCATCTTGGGCTTGGCCTTGGAGAGTGGTGAAGAAAGTCTGGCCACTAAGGGAGGGAGTCCCTTTGTGGGACTCCTTGAGAGGCCGAGAGCTGCTCGGCTTTTGTCTCGGTGTCAGCTGCCCGTAAAGTCACTGAGGACCTCAGAGGCCACTAGCCCAAGTGCCCAGGAGCTGAGTGGGCAAGGCTGCGAGGAGCGGAGCAAGGGACAAGGAAGGAAGCGGCACCCTGCCAGCCTCTCTTGTTTCCCGAGGGATGTCCTTCAGAGAAATGGTTTCTCCTGATCTGTGGGCCTCGGACAAATGGAGACAACCTGTTGCTCAGGATGTTGGGCTCAGCTGCAAGCGTTTGTGTGGTCAAGAGATGTTTGTTTTGGAGCCCTAGTTAGCAACCTGATGGTTGGGGTTTCTTGGTTGCAGGATGAGGCAGTGCTTCGTTCTGCAGCCTTCACCTTATATGGAATCCTGGCCTCCTTTGCCAAGAGGAGATGGAAATCTTTCCTGTGCCAAGAAGCCAAAACTACCTGGGTCAGAATTCTGCTCCACCTTCGGGACCCTGACCCTGCAGTTTACAATGTAAGAGCCACGTTTCACTTCTCTCTTCCGAGGGAGAGCGATGCAGGGCAAGAGCAGAGCAGGTCTGCCCTTCCTGCCGCTCTCTACATAGCTGCACGTTCTCTCTACATGTCCTTGCTATTGCAAGCTTTCCCTCTCCTTGCTGGCAATTGTATTGCCTCTTCTTGCAGCACATGAGCAGTGCTCAGCTCCAGGAGTCCCCTTGAAAGGCACCTGGCTGTGCCTGGGGAGGGCTGAGCTGGAGTCCCTCTCCTTTGCAGGCCTGCAGAAGCACTTTTGTGCTGTGCACTCCACTGCTGGGCCTGCGGAAGCTGCAGACTCACGTTACCCTGAACATGGAGAAGAGTGCAGAAGAGCTCCAGGAAGCTGTCTGCAGTCACCTGGTAAGTAAGCTGTGGCCCAGGGTAAGACTGAGTGGTGTCAGGGACTTTCCCTGGCCCAGAGACCTGGAGCATGGAGTGCTCTTCAGAGAGCTGGTAGAGCAGCATCTGGCATGGCAGTGATGGGAGCTGTCAGTGCCTTGCAGCCAGCAGCTCTTTTCCTCCTCTCCCGGTTTGCCCACTCTGCTTGCCCAGGGTCAATGGCAGGGCCTTTTCAGCCCAAGAGCTCCTTTGTCTCTGTTTTCCCCTAGGCCAGAAACGTCCCCGAGCTTCTGGACAGTGTCTATGACACCTTCCGGACCTACTTCTGGAGCTCGTGTTGGGCGATGCAGACTGCGGCCATCAAATTAACCGGTGAGAGACAAAGCTGCAGTTCTCTTCTGCTCCTGCCTCCAAGAGGTAGCAAAGGGCCAGCTCCACTTTCTCTGCAGTGGGGTGGGAACAGCCACGTGCCTTACGAGGCTGGCAGCAGGAGGAATTAGGGAAGGGCCGTAAAGGGGCTGAAGTCTCTGTAGGAAAAGCACAGTGGAAGTAGTGTTCCAGATGAGGCTTAGCCCCTGGCACACAGCTTTCTCAGCTCCACTTCATGCCTCTTCCTAGGGAGTTAAATGTAGACGGGAGCCTGCTGGTTTCATATCTAGCACATTCCTGTGCTCCCCAAAGCCCATCCTCAATGTGCAAGACGAGTCCGAGACTAGCCTGGGAAGTGGGGCCACCATGGGAAGTGTATTGCTGTTGACGCATTTGCATTGTGTGAGTAGGTGTGATCCTGGAAAACGCAGATGCCCGGTGGCTGGGAGAGCAGGATATGAGTGCTCTAAGTACAGGTAGGTCACACTTGCCCCTCCTGCACTGCACTCTCTCCTTGCCTGGGCAGAGACATCCACACCTTCTGCTCCCCTGTGCTTCCCCTTCTGCCCAGTGTCCTGCCCCAAACCTTGCCCAGGCTGTGACTTAATCCCAGGTGAATATGGACTCCGAGGCCTTGCATCCCCAGACAGACAAGTTCCTGCTAAACCAAGAATGTCTTTTGCATGAAAGCAAACTTGGGAAAAGTTGTCAAGCTCTTGAGAAATTAGACCTTTGCACACGTTTGGCAAAATGGCTGCAGAAGCCTCCTTCCTGCTTCGTGGGGCATGGAAGACTGCTACTGGAGGGACCGTTGGTCTCCGGGGAGAATTTCTCTTGCTGGATATGTGCGGAAGGCCGAGGGCTTGCAGTGAGAGTGTGCAAAGGCAGCTGTTCCTAGTGCAGCCTTGCCACCCTCCGCCAGCAGTGAGGCCAGGGAAGGCTTGGCAGCTGTGCCAAGTGATGCTCTGCTGAGAGAGCCAGGGAAGTTAGGACCAGTCTGTCCTGGGCTTTCACAGTCACTGATGCATCTGCCTGTGTTGTTCCAGCTCTCCAGCTGATGCAGGAAGACCAGCATCCCAGTGTGCAGCAGGCAGCAGCTCAGGTCCTGGGAGACAACTGGTCCGAGCTGAGAAATGTCCACACCAGCTGGGAGGTCATGCGCGTGCCCCGCCCCCAGGAAAGTGAGGAGTGGGAAGGCCAGAGGGGCGAGGAGAGGGCAGCCAGCCCAGAGAGGTGGCTGTGTTACCATGGAGCCGGTGCAACCAGCGGACCAAAATAAAGCATTGCGTGTTGAACAGAAGCCCCTGCGGTGCTTCCTTGGGGGCCGAGGCCTCTCGACCAGCCCCTGGCTGCGGCAGGGCTGTTGTGGTGCCTGCAGACCTGCTGTTCTTGCCGTGTGTCTGAGCTATGTATGTGGAGCTGGAGCTAGAGAGGGCTGTGAATCCTGACCCAACCTTGAACACCATGAGGTGGGCAAGCGATTCCAGAGTGTGTTTGTCTGTGGAGGGTTGTTTTCTGGCACAATGGGGATTTATCTTCCAGCGTCTGGAGGAGCAGCCTCTGGCCATTTCTGGGTGCTTTGGCTCTGGATTTTGTGTTGCCAAACCCTCAGTGGGGGCTTGCCTGAGAAAAACCTGAGGAAGAAGCGAGGCGGGGAGGAGAATCCGTGTTCTGTGGATTACAAAATACCGGAGAGGTCTAAGTACTTAGTCCCAGGAAGCACTGGGAGTCCTCTTCTGTCCTTCTGAAACCAGGGAGGTGCCACCACCAAGGTGCTCCCCGTGGGTAAAGAGCCCCGGCCATGGCGAGGGAAGGGCGGACTGGGAAGACCTTTTCCCCTGAGGTGCTCCTCCTGAGCCGTCTAGAGAGCTCTGTGGTGCTCAGGGAAGGAAGATCGAGGACCTGGAAGGGCTCTGGCAGGCCGGGACCTGGGAGCAGGTAGCTGTAGAAGTAGGGCACACAAGGATTTTTTAATATTTTTTTATAATTGCCTATGTTTTCTATTACTTCTTATTTTTGTAAATGTGCCAATGAAGGCATTCTTAAAAGTGTGCTTAAAAATCTACAGATTTTGTGCTTTGAGACACAGCCACATTCTGAGTTCTCAAAAACCTTCAAAAATGGTTATTTCCTTTCTCTGCGTAGCTCTGATAACAGTTACCGACGACACACTGCCTATTAATAGTCTGTACTTTGGCTGCAAGACTTCACCTGTTCCTGAAGTTCACCAGTCTAGCATCAGCTTGCCTCCAGCAGTTATTCTGGCATTCCCAAGAGAACTAGAGTTAAAGAGTTAAAATCTGTGCCTCAGTATTGCACAATCCTACTCTGCAGCTGAGCTTTCCAGTTTTCTAACAACTTATATTCTGCAGATTTTTTTTTTTTAATGAATTTAGTGTTTCCAAAAATGCAAAGAGAAAATCCCCTCTCCTTTATAGTAATGGCAGTTTTCACTTTGGCTAGAACAGATAATAAGATGCCATCTACTCCTACCTGCATCAACAGAGGGCCAAAGATACCCAGACCCTCCCTGACGGGGTTTGTAAACTTCTAATAAGGGGTGTTGGACTGCAGTAACATCCCCTTTGAGTGTTTTAACAGCCTAAAGCTTTAAAGTTTTTTCCAAATCACGTTTTTTACCGTGAACATCAGCGCCACAACGCCTTGTTCTGCAGGTCTCCAAAGCCCTATTCTTCACGAACGTGTTTCTGCAGTGAATGATCACCTTGGTCAGCCCCAAAGCTTCTAAGCTTAATGGATCCCTGCAGAAAGATCACAGATCTGTCCAAGGGCCAAGGACACTCACTGCTAACCTGTCCTTGCTGGCTAAGACTAACTCATCTTGCACCACCGAAAGCAGATGTTCTCCATCCATCCTTCACAGAGTGAGCTTCCCCAAGTTGCCCTGGTCCTCTCTCATAGCACATGCAATTCTTTGCCCTTTGAGGGACTTTCTCTAGATTTTCAGGTGCTCACTCTATTGTACAAGCCAATCCCACTGAAAGGAGAGCTAGATCTTCTCAGCCAGCTTCAGCGATGCCATTCATCCTAAAACTCAGTAGTTGGAGTCTCGGGATCAAATCCTGCTATTCATAGACTCCTGCCAGCCTGCCTGTTTCCCAGGCCACTGCCAGCTGGAGCAGTCCACACTATCCAATATTCTCATTAGGGCCCTTTCCTAGGCCGTTTCCCCATAGGTGACCCAGGACTTGAATGAAGCACCAGTCTCACAGCCCTTCCCTGAACAAAGTTTGCACAAACGAGGACACATCATAGGTAGCTGCAATGTGCCGCTCTCCCTTAGAATACTTACAGAACAGCAACAAAATCTTTCCTACACTAACTAATATAGCCAATGAATTCCTATAAACCCTCTGCTGCCTGAACATCTTTATCCCAATAATCTGTTAGGTTAAGCTGGGCTCCTTTTCAGCCGAATCACAGCTAGAGCAGGTGATTTTCATCACCTGTTTTAATCAGCAGCCTATTGAAAAAGAAGAATCAGTGCTCTATTGTACTGCTGTGATTGCAGGGGAGCTTTCGTCAGACTGTACCTTAAAGCTGGTGATGAAGCAAAACATTTGAATTCTGATGAATAGGTTAATATTTTGTCACATAATTTATGCCAGTTTTCTGTGGAAGAAAATTTGGGCAAATTACTTCATCTCATCATGAGGAAAAAAAGGCTGTAGTCAAGGTACCAGTATAATTATAGGCAAAGCTAATAATGCTGTGAATTTTAAGGTTCCTTAGTACTTCTCATAAAACACCACCTTCAGTTGCCAAACATTTATAGTTTGCTTCAAATTTTATCATGCTAGTTTTCTCCTTCAAGCTTGCTACTGTATTGTACTGTTTGGAAAACTTTAGGCAGAACAGTTTAGCTATTCCTCACACTGAAGGGAAACAAAAATATATTATTTCACCTCTTTTTCATTATACTTTGTTGTGCTTTCTCTTTAAGAATTTCTCCCTGTTTCTGAAGCACAAACTTGGAATTTGTCAGGGAGGCTTTGTGCCATGGATTGGCTTTCTGGCTGTCTAAGAAAAAACTGCCCATAATGGTAATTACCGTGACATTTGAGTCTTGCTAGCTCACGGGAGCCAGCTCCCTGTCCACACCGAGTGTACACCAGCTGAAGCCTCCCTCTGTTTCCATGCTCTGTGGCAGCCAGGTGATAGCAGCCTTGGCTCTGTTCCCCTAGGGCCTCCCTCCCCGCCACTGGGTCAAGTAGCAGAGAGAATTAAGCCCCCAACTTACAAATGAGATGAAAGCTTGGCTTGAATGGAAGAGGAATACTGGGACACGGGGTGGAGGGTGGAAGGCTGGAGGAGAGCATCCTCTGCTCGGGATTGACGCTGAAGGTTGCAGCATGCTGTGTCCTTGCAGCCTGGCTTCCAAGCAATACCTGAGGCTGTGTGCAGAGATGCTCAGGGTCATCTGAAAGAAGGCGGCATGCAACCCCCTGGAGGGAATTATTAAAGGAAGAACTGTTTAGCTCAGTGTTTCCAGTGGCCTTGGGTCTCCCTATTGCTTCCCTCGGGTCTAGCAAAGGGAGAATATGACCTGCTTGCAGGCTGTTTCGGTTGGCTTTGAAGGTGGTCGAACACAGGTCTCCAAAGCCCTATTCTTCAGGAATGTGTTTCTGCAGTGAATGATCACCTTGGTCAGCCCCAAAGCTTCTAAGTTTAATGGATCCCTGCAGAAAGGTTACAGATTAGTCCAAGGGCCAAAGACACTTACTGCTTGGCTAACCTGTCCTTGCCGGGTGCCTGCACTGGAAAATCTTGTCTGATTTTTTTCTTTAAACCAGTGAAATTACCCGAATTAGAAGAAAAAGAAGTATTAAAGGAATGTTATGGAAATGTCAAGCTCAAGCATTAACACAGAGACAAAATGCCAGGATCAATTTCAATATTAATTTATACCCTCTCGTACTGTGAAGCATATCCATGTATGTGGTCCGCTGCTCTTTTCCTTTTGTCTTCCCTTCCCCAGCTCACCAGCGCATAGGCAGCCACCTGCCTCTAGGACCCATGTGCTTTTTGGTGCAGAACAGAGGTAAGAGATACACAAGGTAAGATGAGAAAAGCTAATGTGACCCAGCTGAAGGTTGCCTAGGAGAAATGAAGTCCATAAGCCTTTTCTACAGGTAAGTCACAGCAACCCTCAGGTGCTCTCCAAGTGTACTATGAATATTCCTGTGTGCTAGATTCAAAGGCTTTAATCAAATTTGCAGAACTGCTAAATGCTCAGAGCAACACAAAGGAAAACTGTATAATGCCAGGAAACACGTAATAACTTCTTATAGCTAGAATTAATTGACATGTCAAACTCTGTCTCTCTGTTCCTCAGTCTTTCCCAGGTGAGGCCGACCTAGTCCTGCTTCAGCTTTCAGACACATCACAAAAATATACCAACGCTTGTGGGGCTTTACAGTATGATAATTGTGATCAGTCCAGGAAGACCTATGAAGAAAATTATTTTTCTTAAGAGTTTGGCTTGAATAGAGTGCAATAAATAAGGCCTAAGACATCAAGCAGCAAGAGAAGGCAAAATATTGGATAACTGCTGGCTATGGCAAAGTGTGTGAAAGCTTCACTCCAGCCAAGGCTTACCTTCGGAGTAGTTGGTTTTCTGACTTAGCGATTTTTAAATGTAGTTTTCTCTGTGTACTTCTGGGATAATACCTGAGACAAGACTATGCCACAGTGAGACATAGTCTGTCTTTATTTGTGTTAAATTTTAGACAAGGGACAAAGCATAATCACAAAAACAACTTAAGCGTGATCAGTGTTACATACAGGCTGCTATCAGTGCTGGGGCTGCCCTCAGGTCTTCCCACTTCTGATCCGGGAAACTCTCTTCCGTTGAACTCTGTACCAGCACTCTGTGCTCAGTGATGCTGATGAGAAAGTAAAACATCCAAAGCTCACTCGACAGGACTATTGACACTTATCGGCAATAACTACGGTGCCAGGCATCAGGTGGTGAAGTAAGATGGTGAAATAAGATTAAGATATGAAGAAATTAATTGGCAGAGAATATATGTGTTGCAGTGATTCTCCAAGAAATGGGACTGCAATGCTCATCCCTTCTCAAATCCTGGCTCTACCCAGCGGCTGCTCCTGTAATGCAGTTCTGACAAAAGCAAAGAGCACAAAGACTGCAGGTGCCACTGGCACATTGTCAGAGACTCTCTCTCAGGATACAGGAACACAGGGAGAGGCCTTCTTGGGTCACAATAATTACGATAAATGGGAAAATTGAATACCTTAGTTTACATGGAGGCCTGTCGTGGGCAAACAAATTTGACTCGTGGACTTTCACCCCAGTAAAAGAAACACGTGGACCTACAGGAGCGAGTCCAGCGGAGGACCACGAAGATAATTAGGGGTCTGGAGCATCTCTTAGGTGAGAAGGGGCTGACACAGCTGGGGCTGCTCAGCCTGGAGAACAGAAGGCTCTGAGGGGGGCGTGTGTGTATCATACCAAGGTTTATAGATAGCCGATGGGAGGGTGTAAAGCAGACACAACCAGACTCTTCTCAGTGGTGCCCAGTGACAGGAAGAGAGGCAACGGGCACAAAATGAAACACAGGAAATTCTGTCTGAACGTAAGAAAACACTTCACTGTGAGAGTGGTTGAACATTGGAAAACAGGTTGCCCAGAGACTGTGGCATCTCCATCATTGGAAACATTCAAAACCTGGCTGGACATGGTCCTGGGCCACCTGCTCCAGCTGACCCTGCTTGAGCAGGGGGGTTGGACCGGATGATCTCCAGAGGTCCCTGCCAACACCAACTATTCTGTGATTCTGTGATTAATTTAATGTATTGCCCATTAACACAAACCTTTAATTACTGATTCAGGTATTAGAAAACGGGGAAGACATAAGCAATTAAACAAACACTTTGGGAAACACCTTTTCTCTCCTTTCCTCCATCTAATGGGATATTTACCATGAGTACGGTAAATAACTTTAAATAACTGTCCTGAACGTCTGAAGTCCTAAATGTTGCCTCCTATCTATGCACTTGTACTGAAAAAAGTACACAAAAAAGCTTCGTTGTCAAAACAGCCGCCATCATAGCGGAGCAAAGACAAGCACGAATGTGAGACGTTAGCCCTATTTCAGACTCTGACATAAAGATAAGCAGGAGTTTTAAAACAGGAAATCTAACAAAGCCTATAACTTTTGGTACACCTACTGTTTTAGACCAGAAACAGTAGTGAAAACAGAACGTGATTGAAAAAACAAAAACTCTCTTTAGCAAATACCCTAGTCATATTTAATATTTATTTTCTTAATTCTCCCCAAAATATTGTCGACTCTACCGGAGATCCTGCAGGTATTTTTGATGCTGCGGTGCCCTCTGCTGGGTCTGGCGAAGACGCAGGACTGACAGTTACTGTTAAATCATGGCGCTATTAAACGTGCAGGTGCCGAAAGGACTAACGCGGCCCTGAGCTGCTGATCGCGGGCACCTCGGGCGGGACGGGGCCAGCCCGGCAGCTCAGGGCTCTGCCAGACCCCGCCGCCTGCCCAGGCCGAGGACGGGGACCCCGCGTCCCAGCTTGAAAAGTCAACAGATTTTCAAAGATTCAAAGATCTGAAGGCTTCCGTGAACATTTATTTGTTACATATAAATATATATCTCTATCTCCCTTCAGTTTCACGGACAGGAGCCTCACAAGCTTCCGACACGTCTTAGCTGCCAGCGCGAGACCGAGACGGGCGCGTGAGGCGTCACTGCTCCCAGAGCAGGGCCTGGCCTTTCCGGAGATGCCCTGAACACCCCGCACTGCTTCTCACTCACGCTTGCTCTTGGCTCCCTTTCCTAAATAATCTGTTCTCCTAACTAACAGCGAGTGTTTCTAATTAAGTCTTAAACCTTATTCTCTCTCAGTACGATTATTCTCAGACATGACAGCATGCTGCAGGTGGACAAAAGGAAGTTATTTATCAAATATTACATTTGAAACATTGATAAAACCACAGAACAAATGAGCAAATGCATTTGTAAATTATTTTTCCAGCTCTCTCAGGTGGGTGAAAAAACAGAAGAGATTACTCATTGACTTTTTTAAGAAATACATCTTAAATAACAAATTTTCAAAGTATTTTTTAACTAGCTCCGCCACTAATCCTAGCTGCTATGCTGGTTTGGACAAAAAAAGATAAAAGTAACACTTTTCAAAGGTATGAGCATAGTTTGAAAACACAACGTGGTGATAGCTGGTAAGAACATTTTTCACTAAGTGAACTATTTTTTCTTTGGTGCCTTGAAGAAGGTAACACAAACTTGCTGAAAATTTCATCTAAGAGACATTTAAAAAACATGACTTCAGTGGGCATCAGGAAGATGATGTAAGTGCAGGCAAAAACTCTTTCAGCGGCAGGAGCAGGGCAGGGGCAGGAGCAGGGGCAGGGCAGGGGCAGGGCAGGAGCAGGGCAGGGGCAGGGGCAGGGGCAGGGGCAGGGGCAGGGGCAGGGGCAGGCTGGCCATGTTCCAGGCTTCAGAAGGCACCAGAAAATTTTTCCTCTACTCTGTGCGGTAATTTGAGCATCTTTCCCAGACGCTGCAAAAACCGCACCCCGTTGCCCAGCCCTGCCCCGCAGGCAGGCGGCTGCAACATCCTGGCATTCATTGCTGCCAGCACCGCGGTACCCGCAGCGGCAGGACCCACCGCTCTCCTCTGCACCGTTGCAGATTATCAGACCTCCCTGCAGCATCTCCGGGTGTGGGAAGCTCCCTGCCGCCCTCCTGGGCCTCTCCCTGCGGCCGTGGCGCGTCTGCTCCCACCTCTTCAGGAGCCGCACCAAGACCCCGGTGGGCAGCGTCCCCCTCCCCGCAGGCTCGCGTGCCCCCAGGCTGGGGACGCGTGGGGATTGGCATCCCCTGCCCTGCAGCTGCCCCTTTCCCACTGCCAGGACAAGGCGAACCAGCCGTCGTCCTCCTGGCTCCTCCTGGAGAGAGCAGCGCATCCAGGATTGTCCAGCAAGCAGAGAGTAACCAAACAAAACCACTTCGCCAGCCAGCACAGCTGTGTGTTATCACACGATGTCCTTCTAACCACCTGGGCACTGTGTTTTACAAACTAGATAATTCTTAGTTTGCTAAGGATCATGTAATACTGCACAAATAATCTCGACTCCCAGGAGAAATATGACAACCAGCATTTCCCGACACCGTGATTTCAGTCAGGTTGTTCTTTTTTAGACGCATGAGAATTACTTATGTGATGTCGAGGTTTTGCTTTGTGCAAACTCGATCAAATGCAGCAGTAACATATGGACCTCACTCTGGAGTTTTCCTGCTTATGGAAATAGTACCAGTAACCTCTGGCAAGCTCTTTTTCAGCAGATTACCCTCACCCAACAAGGTAAGCTTTGTGAAAGTGAAACAAAGGCATTAGAGCTGGCCTAGATTTATTCTCATAGAAGTAAAATTGATCTGATCTTGGCTACCCTGAAACAGGTGAAAATTTTCCGCTGACTTCAGCAGTCCCTGATTTTTTCCTTTCCTTCTTTCTGTCATTGCCCCAGTCTAAGACAAAAGACATTTTTCTCTTAAAGCTTTTACAGAAGACCATGATGCTTAAAGACTAGAGACTGACTTTTTATTAGGTTAATGAACCATCGCAGCACCCAATTTTTTCATTCAAATGTGAGAATTTTAAGCTGTCTTGAGTGAAAGAATAGACAAGTTATTATTTAGCTTAGAAAAGCTCATTAATCTGTAACTTTAAGCTGAAGTACATGTTATTTAATGCAGTTACGTTTGTGTTGCACTGGAAATTCCCCTGGGCAGTATAAATATATGGTTGAAGAAAAAGCTTTTATCTAGTATCTGAAGACCACTACAGAAGGTATACTGTGAGCAAGTCCAGGAATACCATTACATGTTATTTTCCTTAAGTCTGATGAAACTGGTTAAGATACCAGCTGCGGCTCTATAACATGCCTCACTATTGCAGAGTGCTGGGAAGAGCTCTGGACAGCAGGACCACCCCAGTTGTCATGGCTGAAATTACAGATTGCACCCAGAGTACAGAGCCCGGTGGAGCAGTTATCTCCCACAGCTATAATTCTGGGAAACGGCTTGCAGACCTGGTACACGAAGGAAACAAAATATTACTGACAACTCCTGAACATACTAAGGTAACAGGCGATTACCAATACAATAGCCATAGCGGCAGAGAATAAACAGTTATCACAACCCATTCTGTGTTATGGAGAAAGCAAGCATTTAAAATTACAGGATTATTTTCATAGAGGAGGACCCACAGTAGCTGGCTTTTGCTCATTGACAAAGAGAAGGAGGATGAGGACACGCCACAGACACACATGCTGTATCCACACGTTGCAGTTCAGCATGTCCTGTGTCTCCACTCTGCAGAAAGTCTGCCACTGCTCAGGAAGACCGAATGCCTTTTTGCACAGATTCAGCATCTGCTGAATCAGACGGCCCTTTCCGAATGAGCGGAGGTAGCACGACCTCGGGGAGCGGAAAAGCACCGTGCTGTGGGAGAACGTCCATGCATTTCAGCACACGATCAGACACTGAGGGAGGGAGAAACACACAAAAAAATGCTCCTGCAGGGAGATGGTACCCAGGAAACAAGTACAGCGAGGTCCCAGGGTGGACAGGAAAGGTTTTCCCAGGGTCCCAGAGGGACTGTGCTCAGTGTGTTGCACCTCAGAGCCCCCGGGAGACCCTGGAGCGATGGCAGGAACGAAGAAGAGGGCTTTGCCTTGGAAGGACACAGCGGGGAGGGAGGGAGGGAGAACAGACTGCATGAGAAGAACCTTTTCTAGATGCTATTCAGGCAAAATCCAGCTTTGGAAACACCAGCTACTTACATCCTGTCAGAGGAAGGGCCTGAATTCTGCCACATAACCTGGAGAAATAAAATTACCAAAGAAATGTACCTAATTGCGAACAGACTTACTCACGACTCGTTTATCTCATACTGAGAGTGTCAGCGACAATGCAGAAAGCTTTCTGGCCTTTAAGGAGGATGCATGTTTCATCAGTTATTGTCCGCTACAACCGCGTGACATCGGAAGGGCACACACAGCTTACGGTCCAGCTGGTCTGTGACAACCCGGATGCACCCGCGCACGTGCCTCTGGCTGCATGATGCCAACAGAAGCTTCTTACTGCTTTCCACTTCCACAGTATTTTGTGTGTCTGTGCGTGCGCACGCGTGCACACACGTACCTGTGTTCCTAACCAGTCCCTGAGCTGATCTCCCATAGCCAAAAGCCTCCAGTGCAAGCTGGAGATGATGGCCCTGCCCTGCCCTGCTCTCCCCACAGATGCTGCACTCCAGCAGCTCTCTGCAGCTTGCTCTGTTTCCAAATACATCTATTTTTTTCTTTATCCCTTTTATGAGAAAGTACAGGCATCCCCCCCAACCCTTACGTTTGTCCTAGTTTAATAATTATCTGAGAGAACTGAGAAAAGATCTTACAAAAAGATCCCTCTCCTTGTGTTCATGTCACTACATACACATACAGCAAAGGCTTTGACCTATTTAACCTTTTATTGTACCGTATGTTGCACTCCCTTTCTTTCAGAGTGCTTACAGGATTCACAGCACCCCTGTTTTTAACCTGAAGAAGCACCCGGTGAGGAAATCCGGTTTCAGGCTTTTACTGTTTAACACTGCAGCCTTTGCTGTATGTGTATGTAGTGACATGGACACAAGGAGAGGAATCTTTTTGTAAGATCTTTTCTCAGTTCTCTCAGCTAATTATCAAGCTAGGACAAATGTACCTAGTACACGTACTAGGACAAACGTAAGGGTCGGGGTACATGTGCACACATGTACCATTAATGACTGCTGGTGCCTTTCTCCACAACAGTCCCCAGCCTTTGTCCTGAGTTCAAATGACTGTGTGGACCCTTGGAAAAGTGCTTCTTGCACAAAGTGTCTCCTTGGTCTGCTTTTGTTCTGTATACCTGCAAGCACAGGCTTCACGCCAATGTGATGACTCCAAAATGTCTTGTTTCCGTGAGTCTCTGCTGCAACTCTTCAACATGTAAACCCTGGTGAGAGACGTCGTTACAGTTTGTTTTCATTGGTGCATTTCTACTTTCCACTTCATAAAGTGCTAGAGCTCCAGAAGCCCATTTAGTGGTATTTAGTGTCAGCCCTGGATGCTCCATAGCCCGGGAGCTGCATGCCACAACTTGTCTTTCCACTGGCCTCTTAGAAGTACCTTATATTTGTTAATCTGGTATCAGTGCCTGGTAATAAAAGGGGTGACAGAGACTTCCATGTTCCAGGTGCCTTCACAGATGTCACATCAAAGTAGGGTTTCTCAGCCACTGGCCTCCTACAGAAGACACAGCCAGCCACAGGTAGACTGAGCGCAGAGACCACACGCAATCAGCCACCACAGTCCTCCAGGACATTAAAGAAAACCGAATCCCCTTGCTGTGAATCCCCAAGGGCTTTTCCCCTCAGCTGGTTTGCTGCAGTCCCCTGTCCCTACATCCAGCCAGTAGCAAGGCTAAGTGCAAATGCCAAAGATACACGTGCAGACGGAGCAGCGGCATTACTGGCACCCACACAGACACCCCCAGCACCTGTGTAGCTGTGACCACCACCGCAGCCCTGCTCCTCCTCTCCCACTCACCAGCACAGGAGGTCGCATGTGTGCAAACCCCTGGGTCCCAACCCAAAAACACGTCCACAGCCCTCGGACCCAGGCCCGGGCCCTGGGCCTTGTTCACTCGGTCACCAGTTCTACCCTGGGGTCTTTCCAGGTGTCACATAAAAAGGGGCTTCTTCGGGCAGCATGGTGCTTGAAGGGTTGCTGTTTTATCAGCATCTAACAATAATAATTTCTTATTAGGAATGATTAGATTGAATTTTGTAGGAAGGACTGCTCCTCCCATTTCCCAGCTACTTCATTCCACTAAGTCTCATACTGATTTTCAGCATGTCGCTGTCTCCCTAACTGAACCAGTTGCTTCTGTAATTAGAGCAGTTGGTCACTGTGCAGGACAGCTGAGCTGGCAGGGTACCACCGTGGTTCTAGCAGATGAGGATGCTGATGCGTCGTCTGCCTCCCGGTCTTCACAGTGTCCTCACACCTAGCAAACGGAGCGGATGTGCCCGTTTGGATGCAGAGCTTGCGGTGTGGAGGTAACTGGTCGTACAGTGTCTTGGCATGAAGCTGCTTATTCTTTGTTGATTTGTTTCCATAACCACAGCAAACAACATATGGTAGATACACAACCATTCATTGTATAAAAACCTCCCAGGTGGGAAGAAGGATAAGAATTGTTGCACTTACCACAGCAATGCACCCCACATGCAGCTCGGAGATCAGTGCTGTACTTAATGTCAGCAGTAAAACAAATTGATTGGATTGTTAGTTTTCCCAGATGCAAACCGTAATTTGCAATTTAATTTTAAAGTCACAATACTGCCTCCTTTGGGAGCAATATGATGTGCTGGAATTTGCCTATTAGGTCTTTTTGGAAATTGAAAGAAAAATGACATGCACCTTTTCACACTTCTCGGTGGGTGGGTGCTGGGTGCGTGTATGGTGAGGTTCATTTGCAGAAAATTTTAGCTTCTGATGACTTAGTCACTCTACAGCTTTATTTCACTATCTCTCTGCCCTGCCAAAAAACAGTGAGTAAACATGCAAGATAAATGGGATAGCTGAATCCCCGGCTGGCCTCCCTATACACAATCCCCTCCAAGTTAACTTCAGATGAACGAAAAGAGCCTGGATCCAAGGTATGCCACTCCGAAAGTAAGTCCGATATGAGGATGCCCTATGGTGTCAGAATGGGTAGGATCATGCAGCTGAAGAGTTTAGGATATTAAGATTTTAAAATAATTGCTGCCCTGCATTTGCTCTCCATTTATCATTCATCATCCTCGCTGTTTCACCTTGCTGTTTCACCATACTCTACTGTCCTTGATTTCTCCTCTCCTTTAGCTCCCAGCCTTCACAAGTTTCTAGTTTTTCTCCCATCATTCCTTCCAGTACATCAGCTTTCCTTTCCCCTGGAGATCGACCCCCCCTTGTCCCCGAGGTTTTCATTCCAGTCCTTCTTCCCCGCACGGCAGGTGAGGCTCGCTGCAGGACTGTGAAGGCAACGCGGTATGTATGTTCGTTCACCTGGAGTCAGTGGAGCAGGAACTTGCTGCAAGTGTGAAGCAAACAGCTGCACCCAGGTACTGACAGTTTCCATTTTGACACCCGTGCTAGCGAACCGCGGACACGGGAGGAGGAGAACAGCGCAAGGCAGCCACGCGATTAAAAAGCCGACGGCTTGTTGCAGCTTGGCTTGTTCTGCAAAACCTAGAGAATTTGTAGAGCTCTCACCTATCCTGTCTTTCATCTCAGAAAACTCCATGTACGGGAACAGGGGCTCCAGCTTCTGCACTGAACCTCGTGGCAGGGTGCTGCGCTATGAACTGTGCTACACGACGGAGAAGTGCCGCAGCCCCGGCAGAGCGGGAGAGGTGCCCGGGGAGGAGTACGGCACCAGCCCAGCAGCGGCTGGAAGTCTGTTTTTCTCCTGTGCTGAACTATGGGCCCATAGCCAGCCTTTTCCTAATGCCAGGTGTTATACAGAAATGCAAACACCAACATTTGGTGTCATTTGCTTTTACACATACCCTTGCAGTGTCTGCTGGCACTTGCTGTATCCTCCCTTTGGGAGGAAAAGAGGCCGATGTGGGCATAGCGCGGCTGATCCCGAAGTCAGAGCTCCCCACCGCTGCTGCGGAGACTCTCAACAGCACCCGGGAAGGTGCAACCCCCTCGCACAGAGTGAGACAACAGCAGCTTGTTCCTCCTCGTGTCTGCTCCCCTGCGGGCCAGCTGCTAGACTGCTGTCCTGTTAGGCTTCACTGCAAGCCAAGGTCATTTTCCCCATTAAAATGCAAAGAGCGGCATTTACATTGTTAGCAGGTTGATGAAATTTCTTACAGCAACAATTAAAATAAATGTCATGTTTTTAGTGACTGTGCTACAGACTAACCGGTGATCGCCACAGAAGAGTGTCTTCCCTTTAACTTCCTGATGCTGTAAAACAGTTTACAGAGGAAAAAACTTCTTTTCTGCATACTGCCAGAGTATTCCCCACCCAACTGTGGTGAAGTATCACTAGCTGAGGTCCCTCAGCCACAGCTAACTGACGTGGGACTCAGTTTTGATTCCAGTTTTTTGAACAAACCTCTCTCTATCCCACAAACCAAATCCAATTCTGTGAATGATTAAAGAGCTTTAAAAATATCTCATTCAACTCTTTTTGCATGTAATGTATTCTCAGATTTAATTTTACTAAACACCCATGTGAATATTTCTTGAAGAATTTGCTTCCTATGAAAGACCTTGGTATTTTCCTATTAACTGGGTATCCTGCACTCTTGAATCCTCATCTGCAAGATCTGAAGGATGATTTTTTTTTTTAAGCAGGGGATAGTTGTAGCTTGGGTACCATAATCTACATGAAGATCCCCGACGACACCGGTTACGCTGCCTTGCAGCAGAGGCCAGAAGAAGTCATCACCTCCCTCAGACCACCAGTGCGTCCTGAGCACCGGTGTCCGCAGCTGAGAACCCTCTCCGCTTGCCCCGTTTCTCTGGCTGAACCTCCTGCCTTTCACAAGAATGCATCCTGCACACCGTCACGCACTAAAACCTTACCAGAGTGGCTATTTCGTTATCAAGAGCAAACTGAACTTATTTGCAATCTGTGCAGAGCGACTGCGTTTTGTAACTAACAGGTTATCATAGCAATGAGTCTGATTATCTTCAATGTTTACAGGTAGCTGTAGCCTGCTATTTCTCCTTTATAATTTTGCGATGCACTGTAAAATTTCTATAAAGTACTTCTACTAATGGCATATATTAGGAGCATATTCATTATTTTAGCACTTTCACAGCTGACATTTATATAATGCAGTTCTGGAACAGCCATTTGAGTATAGTGTATTAGCAACTACCTCATCAACTACCCAAAGTTTCACATTTATTAGGCATGTGAGTGGATAATTGAAGCTGACCAGTTTCTGCATGTAAGCACTGTTTGGGATACCAAACAAAAACTGAGCCTTTTCTGCAGATACGTATTTTTCTATGGCTTATTTATATTTTATTTTGAAATAATCTACATATAATTATTCTATATTACTTTATGTTTCAATTATTCATGGACTAGTTCACACTGGAGAGAATATAATGGAAAAGTGCAGTTTTCATTTCTCTTTTTGCTTGTATTCTTCAAAGACTCAGTTAAATGTTCTAAAATTCTCAATCCAGCCATTCAGTTATGTTATTCTTTAGTAGCAAACAAGTCATTTGTCTTGTGCAGTATATCAAAATCTTCTTAGAACACTCCTCAAGCCAAACATCATTCTTGAAATGAAAACCTAATAACCCCAGCTGGTAGCTTACCAATACGCCTTTTAACTAGAGAGGTGCAAGAGAAAAGTATCTTCTATCATTCCACTTCAATGTCCAGAGCAGATATTATATCATCTGCTATACTGGAAGTGCACAGAATCTTCCAGATTGCCTACCCTGACTAGTTTACTTAACTCTTCAAAAATAATTCTGTGAGTAAGATTAACAACCACCCAGGGCATCTCTAATTTTCATAGTTTATTAATTTGCCATAATCCCCTGTAATTCAATACTGGAAGCTTTTGATTTAAGATATTACATGCTGATGAGACCTCTATAATGAAATTGATTATACTACTTAAAGTGGTTTTAAGAATACTTTTAATTAGGGCAAAACTAAAAAAAAAACTTTAATAATCAAATTAGACTATTCATAACTTAGAAACATCCACTTTTCAAATAACCTGCAATTTAAGACAGTCTACAATAGTGTAACAAATGGCAAATCCACAGTATAAGCACCATTCATCTTAAAAACAGATCTCAGAGGTAAGATTTGGAGCACATATGGTCTCCTTGGTGGTCCTGTATCCCTCCTATTTGCTCAATGGAGGTAGGTAATTTAGCCTTTGATTTTATGTCCCATTATTATTGATTTGTTAGCAACCTACACACTTAATCCAGGAAGAATTCCAAGTTCTTTTATTTCCTGTAGCTGCGTCTCCAGTCGCCTGTTGGCAGTGTCCCTCAGCACCTCCCCAGGACGACTCCCCAGGCACGACTGTCCCCCACTCCCCACCAGAGGCAAGTGGACGGGGCCCTTCTGGGAGCACTGATTTGCTGGCTGTATGAAATGAGCAGCCCACGTTTTCTCTTGGTCAACAACTTTGGAAGAGCTGCTGTGTCACAAGGATGCTACAGAATTAAGTCATTTTTCCAAAGGAATAAGTGGCCAACAGAAGAGTCCTTTGTGGTTTATGCAGCTAAAGAACCATTGACCAAACTCCCGAGCTAGGTCTAAGCTGGGGTACACTCTCTGGCCCCAAGGAGCAGTGTCAGAGCTGGGTTTATAATCACACAGATAAACACTATCCCACCTTCTTTCCAACGCAGGACAGCTTCTGCTGTATTGCTTGTTGGGAGTAATTCCTGGTCTGTGCCATCCCCCTTATAACCATGTCCAAGCATTGCCTGAGGCAGTCCAAGCTGGTATGAGCCAAAATCGTGCCAAGAGCAAGCTAGCAGTTACCCAGAGCTCAAGCCCTTTCTTGCTGCTGTTCAGATTGCTCGCTCACAGGCTGCCTTTCAGAGACTGTTTTCTTGGGAAGGGGGAGGTTGTTTGTTTTGGTCTGGGTTTTTTTGCATAAGAAAAGGACATTCTTCTCTGTGCTGAACGATTATTTACCTTCTCAAGGGAAATTAAAGGGAAAGAAGTAGGCGTCTATTCCAAAGGCAGCCAGATTGCACTCACCAGTGGAAGAAGCTCTTCAAAGCCAAGAACCCATCAGCAAAACCTCCACAGATAACAGACCTGGCTGGAAAAGTCAGAGAAACTGAGCAGCTCAAGAACTCTTGTGCTTTCGGTTTTTGTGTTTACAACAAGAATTAAAGACTGGGATGTTCCTGAGAAAGCATGACCTAGACTCTTACTACAATGCATAATTGCAAAAAGCAGTGCTCAGCAGAGTTGTTACTATGCTTAAAGGTTAAACCTCAGTCATCTCTATTTACGCACACTACAATCTGTGTCAGCAAAGCTGCATATCAAGAAACATGTGAAGGTAGCTATTAAAAATAATATTGGAAAAGCTCCAAAGCTAAACAAATGCATAACCTCAGTTTTTAGCGAATCAGGATGATGATATTCAGCATGGGGATGTAGGCAGGAAGGATAATGAGGTTGAAAATTTGGAAATAGCAATGACCAGTGAAAGGGGATACTTACAAGTCACATCCCAGAATTTAATTCTTTTAAACAGAGAAATTTAATTATCCTAGATAAATCAACAGCTGCTTTTCAGCCTGCCTCATCTAAAGCAAACAATTGTTTTTAAACAGCCATCCATTATGAATCCAATTACTAATATCGTTTCCACAAAAGCATTTAATGTAACACAAGATTGCCTTTTAAAACTTCACAATAGGAGAACATGATGCCCAAGGGGGAAATTTTATTGTTTAAAATAACCTACGTGTTAAGTTGATACTCCAGTTTTATTATAAGTTATATGAGAGGATTGCACTGAATTTGTTTAAAAGCAACAGCAATAACCATATGGCATAAAAATCAAAGAGCTGAACTACTTGAGTAGTGCATAAAATGCCTTTACTGTGCAAAACATAAATAACCACTCATGCAGCAGCAAAAGTATCTTCTAAAATGCTACAGCAAGAAAAAACTCATGAGATATATTTTCACCTCCTTCTCTACCAGCTGAACTACAACCTTTGAAGGCTGTGCGGTGACCAAAGTGCTAGTGCTAACAGCAAAGACACCCACCGTGGCCATCCATACCGCTTACGGAAATGTAAGGGGAAGGACGTGGTCCCTGCAGAAGCGGGTGTCCATCCGGGGTGGAGGTGGGGCAGGAGATGCTGCGGCGCTCACCAGCAGCAGCAGCCTGCGGATGCAGCCGACAGACGCAGCAGCTTGCGCAGCGGGGCACGAAGAAGGGCGCCTCATGTCCTCACCGGGCAGCGTGCACGTTCTCGGGGTGGCTGTGACACACAAGGTGCGCTCCCCAGCAGCTGCTGCAGTCACCGTCCCTACCGCGTCAGAGTTTCCACCCAGACAGACCTTCCGATGGAGGATGCAGCTCTGCAAGCCTCAGGCTGCAAGGAGCGGCCGGGGCCTCTCCGTGACCTGGGGCTGACGGTCATCTTTCCTGCAGCGGGTGTGCTGCTGCCGGTGAGCTGCGTTGCCAGGTGAAGGAGTTAGGGGAGGAAGTCAGCTGGCTGCAGAGCACCAGAGAGGACAAGCGTTCTTTAACTCAGATCAGCAAAGACAAAAAAATCAAAGTAGCAGAAATGCACATAGGAGCTCTTCATGGCATGTAACACCAGCTGTATCGTCTGGTGCAGGCAATCTGATGCCTCTATGACTGGTTCTTACTCGTGCTGATACTGCCTTTCCCAGGCAACTTTGCCAAATGTACGACATCAGAGAACAGAAATGATAGGTGACAGGGAAAAATATTGTGCAGATGAAAGAAATCCAAACAGTGGATAGACAAGTAGTATCTTGAAGTCCAGTGATACTCTAATGTATTTCAGAAGGATAAAATACATAAAACTTTCATAAAACACTTTTGGTTTGACAAAGGCACAAAACCAAGTACAGAATTTGGATGAGTAATAGAGGCTTGACACTGCGCAGGGCTGTGCAATCTCATGGTCACTGATGCCTGCAGGGACCTGGAAATGCTTAGTCCTTGCATGACTGAGCCCCTGCTGAGAAAGTGAGAGTGAAATATTTTTAAATGTTAAAGACAGAACTTACTCAGGATATTTTCTAAGTACATCTAGGCACACTGAGTTATATTTTCCTTTCCAGGTGAATGGATATGAATCTACTCAAGTGAGCAGCATCTTAAATATATCTGAAAAAAATTTACCTACATGAGCATTTGTCCTTGATCTAGTATCCCATTGACCAAGGGGACATTAGAGGTATGTAGGATTCTAACATGGGATGCCTTCTCTCCGATACTCCAAAATTCATCAGGAAGTATTTAATGCAGTTATTACTGGGTCAGAGTATGTCACCCATACTCTGCAGCAGGCCAATGATCGTAACATTAATGTTCTCTTCTTGCCTAAAAGCTGCAATACTGCTCCATACTCTTCTGAACTTGTCCAGCATATAGGTGATTGATTCATGTGATCTGTTATATGCTGGAAAAGATGTGGTTTAAATACATCTTCCATACAGTGTTCAATGCTGTTTAAAACTGTAGAAGTGGATTGTGATTTACAGTCAAAACTAAATTCATCTAAGCTCTTTTCATATAAATGATTAGCCTAAAAATATTATTGTATGTGATATAGCTGATGACAGTTGTCATTGATTTCTCTCAGTTTTTCTGTTCTATTGCTAAGGGTCTTTGTTTGGTTTGTTTTTTTAAGAAATAAACCATGTCTTATTGGACATTAAAATAAGGAAAATCTTTCAGACACAAGTCATCTGTATATTTTCAAGCCACACACAAAAAATACTCATATGTAAAAATCAGCTGTTTACTTGCCTTGCATGATCAAATGCATGCAAAAGGGTGTGCTCTGGTAATGAGTTCAAAGCTGGTATGAAAGTTTGACTCATAGCCAACGTTTTCATAACCTAGGCTTAAATTTAGGCCCATACATTTGAAAATATCTTATGTTAAATCCACAAAAGCTGGAACTATTTAGACGAAAAGGAATATATTTTCACTACTTTCTTAAAGATCTATTCACTGTTTTTCATTTTATATTTTTAACTTTGAATATTCTTTTTTGTTGAAGAAGATTTTATACCTAGATATTTAAGTCATGCTTTCCATGACAAATCACCAACACATAATGAATTTTAATGACCTGGACAAGCTCAGATAGGTTTCTGCTTATTCAAATACAGTCATACATCCAGGAGAAACACAGGGTAGACTATACTAAACTCCAGGTGATGGCTATCCAGGATGACAATTATTCTGCAAAAGATACTACAAATAATCAAATGAATATGAACGTCCTGAATAACAGTGTGTCTAAAAGGAAGAGGAAAGGTATACTACTACCAAACTGGCAGTTTCTACTGGAATACTGTTTTCAGTTCTAAAAATCAGAGATGTTTGAGCAGTGAGACATAAGAACGCTTAAAGTATGGAAGAGTTATCTTATAGTGAAAAGTTAAAAGAAATGAATCTGTTTCAGTTACTAAGGAGAAACTTGATCTCTGTCTATACGCATGCATATTGGAACAGAAATGGGATGACAGAAACTGTTGGTATAATACAGTAGATAAGGGAATAGCACCCAATGCTACTTGTGAGAGCAAGCAGAAAGCAGACTATTCAGGACAGAAATAACATCTGTTTTTATACTTGAATATGTTAGGTTATATGATTAAAAAGCTCACCCATGCACACACACACAAAGCAGCAGAGGAACAAGGGCAGGTGGGGGAACCTGAGTAATACCCTGCCCCAGCTGCTCCCAGGGCCACCGCAGGAGAGCCGTCAGCCCACAGAAAGCCAGACTGAGCTGGCACCAGAGCAGACACAGTGCCTGCAGACACATTTCTAGTTAGACCGCACTTCTCAGACCCTTTTCATGTGCTTTTCTTTGCTATTCCTAACTATTCCCATGAATAAGATTTGCATTTTTGGCCAACATTCCAGGAAAATTGTTCTTAATTACCACTCTGTAATTAAGAGTGCTTTCTGTTGTTCTATTTATGTACAGTTTTCAGTCCTCCACTCATGGTAAAAAGAACACAATGACTGAAACGAACAATCAACAAGAATACTAAACAGCAAGAACCAAAGTAATCACAGACACTAAAATCTGTTCTCACAAATTGTCTGCAGAACATGTAGATAAATATTTTGTCATTTATTACCCGATTTAAAACTGACAAAAATGTTTAATTAAGCAAGTAACTTATTCGCTGTAAAATACATATACTACATTTGCTTCCAGGCAAATCCCTAAACAGGACAGACATATTTTGGAAGCAGCACCAATTACCTTCCAGAGTTACAAGTGGAGAGGAATTTGGATTTCTTCAGGAAGAAGGGCTGCACTTGTCAGACTGAGTATCTGTCATCAACAGAAAAAAACTGTACCGCAGGGTAAATTCTGAGAAACAGTTAATTTCTGAATTGATGGGTGATTCTCTTTCCCATAAATCTAAGTGGTTTGCCGGGACTCCCAGGCCCCTGGCAAAAGCGTCTTCCACCTATCCTAGTGAAAAGCTGTTCACACCTAAGGACTGCCTCCACCAAGGGTGAGCCAAATGGACACTCAAGAACCCCCCAGGGGCAGGGGAAAAACAGCACAATCCCAGTGTTAGATACCCAAGAACCCTTTCTATATTGCAGTTGCATTTGACAGGCATTATTCAATGTAAGTAATTTACAGTGCAAACAAGACTTAACCGAAGTGAGTGAGACTGACCTTTATAAAGGCAGAACGCAGAACACGTATGCTTTATATTCCTAAACGACAGCAGAGCACTACATTTACAGGTGTTATCTTTACGCTGGCAAGCTTTTGGACCTGTTGAGCAGATATCAAACACTCTAAGCATCTGTCCAGGAGCAGAGACATCAACCATATAGAAACAAGGGACAGCTTTCAGAAATATATTTTTCCCCTGTACTTTCCTGTTCATAAGATACAGAAATTCGATCAGCCACTATCACAAGAAGGAGACTGTTGTACCAAACCGTTGCGCACCCTCTGATATAAGAAATGGTTCTGGATTGCAAACTTGTCCACACACAGCCCAGCCACAGTGCAGCTGCAACCCACCAGCGGCATTCTGGATACTGGAACAAAGCAGCCTCGTCTGCTCGGCCTCCCTGCCCAGCACTAGCACTATCATTACAGGAAAGTAAGAAACTACTGAAGCCCTGGGAGACACCCAGCAGGAGATGCTTTAAGAAGAAAAGTTAAAGTTTGGGAAGCATGAACAGTAAGGCAGCAGCCCCATCAGCAGGAGAACGTCTGCTTTCCTGACAACGGCCAGAGACAGCTCTGCTGTCCACGAGCACAATTTCTGATGCCAACAAGCAGCGGAAAAAGCAAATTCTCTTGAGTATCAGACGGGAATTCTAGATACAGAGACTGTCTACTGCTGAATGCATTAAAGTAATAGTAATCAGTTTTCCAGATGAAAAGAATAGTTATATTGACCAGTAAATTAAAACTTAAATAAAAGAATGAGAAATTGTTAGTCAGACTTTGAGATTGGTAGTCCCTACTCATTATGTTAGCTTCTGTTAATGAGGTGGCAAACAGTAAAACAACAACAGAATTTGTTCTCTACACTGCACTGAAGCCGTATCAGCAGAAGTAAATTACTTAATGGAATTTTATCATTAGTACCCTTGAACAATGCACCATGCAAAATGTTATTTTTACTAAGGTTTATTGTAATCTTTAGAGCAGCCTGCTATAAAAATGCTTTAAATACTTTGCCTGAGGCCTATACCAACCATCTTAATTATTAAGTGATCCATTCATCATGTGTTCACCATGTTCATGACATGAACTATAAGTTAAATGGTAGAATTTACATTAAAGAATGAGTTTTAAAAGCAAATTCTAGTCACATATCAACTTCTGAGCCTAAATCTCTTTCAAAACTTAACACATTTTCAAAGCTTAACACTCTTTCAAAGCAATTACATATTTCACATGTATTACAAGTAGCATATCATTATGGCAGTGTTAAGCCTGCTTCACTGAGTTATTTGAGAGACTGCTGGAGACAAAATGTTTCATAAATACATTGAAATTTAGGGGACAGTTGCCCCTTGTTATAAGATTCCCTCCAGTTCTGCTTTTCAAACGATAACTAATGTCAAAAGTGACCAGATTCCACTACTTTTAACTCACAAATACAATTAAATTTGATTAAATAGTGCAAAAGCCATTGAATAGTGTAAAGCCTCCTGTAAAGTACCAAGTCAAAAACTCCTGGGCTCCCAAGCACTCTGGCTGCAGGGACAACGTTGGTCCTGCTGGTAAACCATAAAATTGGCTGCCGTTATCTCTAAATGTTTCCTCCTGAAAATGCTTCAGATATAAAAAGTTGTATGTCCTTCAACTGAATTACATTTCAGCACTCTGCTCTCCTGAGTAACAACGAAAACCTCAGATGAAGTGTCCATGCCAAACACGTCTGGGACAGGCAGCCCAGCTCAGCTCAGCTCAGCTCCATGGCCTTCACCACCATGCAGAAGCAAGACAAACCACGTCGTAACAGCATCACCGGCAGCCCAGGAAAAACAGTATTGCCACTGCTGGCAAGAGGCACAGGACTCAATGCTGACTTGCAAGGCCCCAGTCCTGGCCTACTGGGCCTGTTGCCAACTTGTTAGGAGAACTTGCTGTGTGAATCAGAGCTTGGTATCAGGTGTCTCTTGTTATGATATGATCTTTAAGCCTGAAATAAAAGCAAAGCCCTTGAAAAAATGGGTGCAGGTTGAAGGCAGTGGCCCACAGGACTATAAACAGCTCATTAATGGTCAATTGCTGGTCACAGAAGAAGCACAAGCTCAAGAGCAGGGAAAAAAAGCTGCTTTGAACATAACTAAGAGAAGAAGAAGATGCTGAGTAAAGAAAAGAATCCCCCCCCCCCAAAAAAAAAAACACCAAAAAAACAGCTGAGCAAAAGGACAAGGACTGACGTGGCCTGGGAAAGTAACACTCTCCAGCATCAGAAAGTACGCATAATTCAGGGTTCAGAGGCCAAAGGCAAAGACTAGCTTAGAAACACAAGCATCTTACAAAAGGACAAGATCTTAAATGTAGAGAGAGAGGGTTGTTGTAGGATCATCATGGGATCTTACAGCTGTGAGTGGGCCACATCCTTCAATGACCCTGGCTCCTCAAGGACTTTTTGGCCGGCCAGGCAATCATCCAGGACCACGTACACCAGTACGTGCGCATCTGGCAGTGTTTGTGTCTGAGCGCGCTTTCTTCAAATATTGTATACAATTTTTCTTTGTAATGCCTCATTTAAGCCTTATTGCATACACATTCAATTTGTCTATTTACTCTTTTGGATAACAACAGATTTGTTCACTCTCCATTTGCAAATACGCTTGAAGAAAGGCAATCATGGATCCATGTTCACATTGTCCAGTGTATAGACAAATATATCCATTAGATAACAGATACTGATCAATACACAAGACTTGATTAATGGAAATCACCAAAGATGTGTCAGTGTTGCTAAATTTCCAGACTCACGGAAGACGCCATTAACCCTCCTTAACTCGGGATATAACTCCAGAGCTGGGGGAACAACAACGTACTGCTGCTTCCTGCACTTCAAGCAGTTACTTGACAAGATTCTTAAAGTTTAGGAAGAACATCTATTATAATCTCTACATTTTCAGTTTCCAGTACCATTGAAAAAGATATTGCCATTTTATGCTCAGCCTGCCTCACTGAAGCTGTTTCCATCCCTCTTACCCTATTCATGCTCTGTGACAGAACGGCGTGACTTGGTGTGTGTGTTTCAAGGTAACCGACAAGCTTCCTCTGACTCCGTTACTGTCCAAAATACTCCAAACCCTTCTAACAGCTGGGCACCACAGGGCACCAGCACCAGGCGGGGGCCGGCACCAGCCCTCGCTGTCCCGGTTCGGGGGCTTGTGCCGCAGCAACGGACACGAGCAGCCACAGCCACAGGGGCGGCAGCAGAAAGCTGCCCCCCACCCACTGGTGCCCTCGACAGCGCACTGCATGCACAATGATGTGCCTAGGACATACATATATAGACATATATACATATATAGATGTGCTCCGTGCGCACCGACGTGCTGAGGACACGCTGATGCCCAGCACCCCGAGGCTGCTGCCTCCCCTGGGACGCGCAGTGCCCATGAGCCCCTGCTGCCGCCTCCTCCTCCCCGACATGGCTCCGGGGGCAGAGAAGGGTGGAGGGCGCGCGGGGAGGCACCAACCCCCGCGGGCGGCTGTGCGGGGCGGGCAGGGCATGGGCAGAGCCTGCGGGCTGCGCTCGGCGCTGCCGCCGGGCCGTGATGCGCCCCCGCCCCCGACGCAGCGCGCACGCGCGGAGGCGGCGCCCGCAGCCCGAGCTGACGCGGCGGCAGAGCGGGTGGAGGTCGCGCATGCGCCGTGCCGACGCGCCGCTCGCCGCCACCACAGCCGGAGGGGCCCGGTAGTGCGGCCACGCCACGCTCACTGCCGCCCTGGGACAGCCACGGGGCAGCGGTGCAGCACTGCGGCAGGCAGGGAGGGCTCCTCACACACTGCGGCAGCACCAGGGCTTCCTCACTGAGCCCCGCCGGGGATGCAGAGCGGAGCAGCACCGCTCCCAGACAGGAACGGGCGTGAGGGCGCAGCGCTGGGAGTGCCGCACTGCACTGCGCATGCGTGGGACCCCGCGCTGCAGGACCGCGCTGTGTGCAGGCGCTGGCAGCAGAGCCGCGGCTGCAGGACCGCGCTGCAGACACGCGGGGGCGCCGATCCCCATCCTGAGCCCTTCCCGCTCCCCCATGCAGCCCTCCTGAGTCTGCCCCTCGGTCCGTACACGGCGCATGCGCACTGCTCGGCAGCCGCCTCCTGCTCGGTTGGCGGTGGGCGCATGCGCGCTGCGCGGCAGCAGCATGGCGCCGGCGCGGGGTGCTCGTTACCCTGGGCCACGAGGGGAGAGCGCTGCCTCCAGAGCTCTCGATTTGTTCTCTTGTCGTCCGCATACTCCCCTTTCCACACTCTACACCCCAGGGCTCTCTCCATTCAGCTTTCAGCAAGCTGCTGTCAGGAGAGTGGGGGTGCCTCTGCTGCCCTGGCAGCCCCAGCTGTCCCTGAAGGGGCTGATGTCCAGGCCCCCTGCCCAGTTCCTGCAGGACCACAGCTGCGGGCCCTGGGGCTAGGATGAATGCCAGGGGGAGCTGGGTGGCAGGACAGGCCCCAGGTGGGGCTGATGGCAAGGGCAGGCCCACATTTGGGGGCTGGGGCCGCAGTTGGGGGGAGCTGGCGCTGGGGCAGGACGTGGGCAGCGGAGCTGCCGCGGAGCACGACCCGCCGGCCGTCCCGCGGAGGAGGTGAGTGGGGCCAGGGGAGGCGCGCTGCGGGTCCTGTGTGCGCCGGGGGCGCCGCAGCACCACCGGGGCCAGGGCTGGCGGTGCGGGCCGAGGACGTGGTGGGGAAGAGGGGTGCCCCGGGGCCACGGAGGCGAGGGGAGGAAGGGGTGCACCGGGGCTGTGGTGCGGTTTACTGCGCGGTCGGAGGAGCGCGGGGGGGGGGGTCTCCTGTGTCAGCTCGGGAGCGTGTTGGGGAGCGGGGGGAGGAGGGATCGCGGGGGGCGGCCTCGGGAGGGTCGTGGAGGGGCGGGGGCAGTGTCGGAGCTGAGGCGGGGCCGAACGCGGGGGTGTCGGGGGAGCCCCGGGCCGGTGCCGGTGCTCGCGGGGCCGCGCTTGGGGCTCTGCAGCGGTTTCCGGGGGGACAGGGGGGAAGGGGAAGGGGGGCGGGAGGGAAAGGAACGGAATGTGCAGAGGGTCAAAGGTGCCCCAGTGCTGTGGGGGAGGGGCGGGAGTTGGGCTCCGGGAATGCAGGGAGCCGTAGCTTTCGGCGCGGCATGCCGGGAGCGGTAGTCTTCCGTCACTGGGCTTCCGGGCGGCCATTTTCGCCTGCACGGTATGCTGGGAGGTGTAGTCTCAGATGGGGCTACTGGGTGACCATGCTGCAGTCTCTCTCTCTCTCTTTTTCCTGGGAGGAAATAATTCTTTAATCAAGGCCATGCTAGAAGTGCTAAAGCCGTAAAGAAACAGTAAATAAAAATGGTTTGTTTTCTATGCAGACATTGCCAATTTAGCAAAAGAATTCGAGGTATCCCCTAACTGAACTGTCCTCATTATAATACAAGCAAATCACGCCCATAGGTCAGAAAGACCCGCGCCCGGCTGAAGACCCCTCCCCTGAGCATGCGTAGTTTTAAAATAGTGTGTAAGCAATATTAGAATTGTATGTAAATCACTAACCAACCAGTGTAAGAGGGAAAGTTGCAAACCTTGCAACTTGTATAAATGCTACTTGGAAAGCTTGGGGGGGGGGAGGGGGTTGTACTTGATTTGTGGGGAAACCACCGAGCAGCCAGGCTTGCACAACTCTGAAATAAATAAGCAAATGTCTCTCCTGAGCGTGTCATTATTGGCTTAGTGCACAGCGGGCAATGAATCCGCTTTTCGGACAGCAGCGTGACCAGGCAGGGTTGTCCCCGGGGGCTGGGGCTGTCCCTCTTGGAAATGGGGAGGGTGGGGAGAGTAGGAGGGCTGCTGCGGGCTCCTGGGGGTCGTAGCTTTGCTCAGGATTGGGTCCAGTTAGGCAGCAGCTGAGGAGTGCTGGGAGGGCACGGTGCGGAGCTGTCCTGCTGTGCAGCACAAGGGAAAGTCGACCAGCACCGTTGCTGCCTGAGGACCCTGGAACAGCCCGAGAGACCCTGGAACAGCCACCCCATGGACACCGTGTCACTGCCTCGCAAGGCCACTGCGTTCAGGTACGTTTGACTACATCCGGCAGAAGAAATGTAAGCCGAAGGATCAGGGCAAATAGCTGCTTGTCTAGGTTTGTTACCTAGTGACGCACTGGCAAAGCTTTTTATGAACACCCATACTTGATCGAGTGCGTATTCATTCTGTGAATATTAATTACTGCCAGACCGCGTACGTCACTGATGCTTTAAAGCAAGTCTATGGTGTTGGGGTAGCACGTGTAGTGGAGGCTAAATGCAATACCACCTCATTTTGATGTCTTTCTCTTCTACGAAAGCACTTGGAGCAGATTAAAACATTTCTCATCCTATTTTGTTTATTGGGTGGACCCTGATAGTGGGGAAGAGGCGGTAGTGCACCCGAGAGGGGCGCGCGCATGCGCATTGCGTTGCCGCCGCGCTCTGCTGCCCTCGCGTGTCTGAAAGGTGGTACCGCACGGTCATCGGCGTTGCGCATGCGCACTGCGTTCCGCCCGCTCATGGCTGCCTTCGCGTGTCGACAATGCAGCACTGCAGCCGCCGGCGGCCACCGCTGCGTACGAAGACCATTGCGGGTCTCCCCCGCCCCTCCCGCGCGGTCCTGGGCGGCGCACGCGCGGTGCGGCGGCGGGCAAGATGGCGGCGAGCAGGGCGGGTGTTTTGGCTGGACGGCGGCGGGCGAGGGCAGAGGCGGCCTGGAGTCGAGCATGTGGGGGCCGCAGTGAGGCGAGGTGAGGCAAGCGTGTGCCTTCGGGTGCCCGCGGGTGTCGGGCTGTGTCCTGCCAGCCGGGGCCATCGCTGCGTGGAGGCGGCGGGGCGGGGCGGGGGGGGGGGAGTCGGGCCCGGCGCCGCGCCGGGTCTGCCGGAGCGCGGCTCTGACTCTCCCTTTTGCGTGTGTCGCCTGTAGGGCCCCGGTTCCTCCCCAGCGCGGGCCGGGCCGTGCGCTCGCCCCTGCGGATGTAGCCTGCAGGAGGGGGGGGGGTACAGGCGGGCCCTGGAGCGGGATTGGGGCACGGCATCGGCGGGGGGACGGCTCCTGATGCAGTAGGCGTGCCTGGGAGTGCTGGTAAATCATGAGGGAGTTTAAAACCTCTGGACCAAACAGGGTTAAGGTCAATTTGAGTCAGGTACGATTAGTGCAGCCCTGAGTTATCTACTTGAGAATGGTGGCTAGGCAAGCAAGAAGATGGACAGAAGACAGAGCCTCCCAGACATGCCGAGGCCTGCCCCACCCCTAGGCACAGACTCTGGGCACCAGCCGACCTGGGCACCAACGGATTGAAACCCTCGCTGAGCCCTGCTGCCTCCTGTACAGCTGCCCCAAAGCCATGGGCTTCCCCGGTGCAGCATGTGTCGACGGGTCTTCCATTGCCTTTGACATCTTCCCGGGCACTCATATGCTGTGCGGGGGTCTGGATGTCTCCAGCAGCGGCACAGCAGCCTGATGCCTGCTCTTGTCTGGGACGCGGGGTCCTTCGCAGCTCTTCTGGGATGCGGAGCCCTTGGTGAGTTCCCTGCTGCCTCCTCTGGCGTTCTCTGCGAGCTCATAGATCCCTCCACCTCCTCTCCCCCCCCGCCCCGCTCCGCTCCCCTGTCTGGTGGGGGTGGGAGACCGGTGGCTCCTCCCACCGAGCTGACAGCCACGTGGGGCACCCCTATGTGCTCACTACGCATCTGGGATGGCACCCCGCCCTGAGGGCCCCGCAGAGTCCCACCCTTCCTGCAACCACCCCCCCAAAGCCATTAAACCACGTGATATCAGGTAAAAATATCAGATAAAAATAAAGATTATCTTTTAAACTAATCTGTGGATAAACCATGTATGTAATAGTCTGGAAACAATTGATAAGCATGAGTAAAATGTAATTCAGGGTCTGATCCTGTAATCCATGCTCACAGATATATAAATGATAACATTTTCAGTTTAAGGGCACAAGCAGTTCTAAAAATACTTGACTAATTTTGCTCATTTCCCAGTGTTCTGTAGAGAGTGGCTGTTTTAAAAAGTTAACCAAGTCTGTGTAGTTTTAATTAGATGTATTAAAAAGATAAAACAAGGAAATATAGCTCACATTCAAACACTCAAATATGTGAAAATAGCTGAAATTGCTCTTACTGCACTAAGCTCCTTAAATTGACTTGCTGGAATGTTGAATATTAGAATGATGAGACCAGAGTATTAACAGTTTTAATGCTTTTATCCGGTGTGGTTCGCCCACCTCCCCACCTGAGGGTTACTGAGCAGGCACAGTCGACTTCCCTTCTGACAGCTGTGATGCTGGGCTTCATGCTGGTGTGTGAACTGCTGCCGTCTGTGCTTAGTGCAAAAAAAAGTAACTAAGATAGACCCTTGTGGTGAGAACCCTTGATAAAATTCTGTTGGGAACGCATCCCGCTGTCCTCAATAGAAAAGCCACCCTAGATCTCAAGTTCAATTCGGTAACTGATTAAATGGATTCTGGTTTAGATCACGAATATATCACATAGTCAAAATTGTGCAATATTCTCCATGAACAATTAAAGTGATTATTTCATTTTAGACCTTGAATAAGGAGTTCAATGAGCTGGTAAACATTACTTGGTGTTAAGATGGTATGAAAATTTAATATCTTTGTTCTTCAGTCTCAGTGCTGCAGAAGTCTCTCTTTCATCCTGGTAGATAATATTAATTGCTGTTTCTCTACCTGTGGAGCATATGAGATTTGCCATGCAAGCTCAGAAGGAATGCAATTATCCAACAACCTTACAAATTTAGAAAATACTTTCTGCAGCCGAGACGTATAGCAATGTTGTAGCATATGTACAACCTAAAAAGATGGTTTCCAGAGATGTATATGTATGTTAAGTTTCAGCCTTCTGGGTGTGTGACTATTCAGAGACTCCCAGCGAATTGTGTCCAGGTTAGCCTGTAGCCAAACAGGCAGACCCAGCACACCGTGCCTGTGGTGTGTTCAAGCTTAGAGACTTCAGGTGCACTGTCATCACCGGGTATCATGCTGACATGGTGTCCCCAAGGGCTGGATCTTCTCTGGGCAATTCGCAGCTGCTCTTAGACTACCAAATAGTCAGAATTCTATATGGAATTATTAGTGGGTTTGCTACTGAAAAAAGAAATAAAAACAACATTAAACTACTGCTTCATTGTTCTACTACCTTTAGCTCACAGAGCTTTAGTTCCTGGGGAAGCATGATAAGGAGTAAGATGAAATAGGATTTTTTTTCAGCTTTTTTTAGTAGCAGACTAGTGAAGGTGATATGATCAAGGTCCCTAGTCTTTTTTTTTTTTCCCCTCTGCCCAAGAAAACTCGGAAGGATACATCACTGCTTTGACAGAGAGGGGATAAAACAAAATCAAAAAAAGAAGAGCTCCTTTTTCAGGAGCAATTCCCACTTACTGTGATTTAAGCACCCACTCTGAAGTTCTGGGACTAAGTACATGGTCCATATGCTCTGACTACAAAAAACACTATCCACAAAGAGCAGGGTCACTGTGATTACCTATGTAAAGTTTCATTCAGGATGCCCATTATCTGGAGAAACCCATTGTTGCACATGATCTATCTTATATTTTCTCAACATATAATACTTGAAGACCGATATAAATATTCTGTAGAATGATACTTTCTAAGTCATTAATTTTAATTCATAAATCAAAAATATTTTAAAAAGAGAGGTTTGTTCTGCATTGTCAGAGAATAACTACTTCTAAAATAAACTAAAAAGGCTCTATAAATGAATAAATTTTGCAATTTTTTGCCTTCAATAGTGTTCAAAGGTTAAAAATCAATTAAAATTGTAAAATAAGTGGACTAGCTACTTATTTCATTTATTTTATCTTTCCCTTTCCTCCTTTGAATACTCTTTTCCTTAAATTGTATTTTCCAGATATTGCTATATTTCAGTTGTACTTTCTCTTTTTCTAAAATTCTCTTTGTAAGTATCCCCTTAAAGCACTTTAAAAAGTATCTGATGAATATCGCTATTTCTCTGCATTATATGAATGATGTTAATTATCTTTACTTTTTAATGGTTTAAAAATTCAACTTCCCTAATTAAGAGTATGTTTTTAAAAAAAGTAGAGATTGGGCAGGGGTGCTCCCATTTTCTATTTTTGCTTTTCTAGATTAAGGTTCAAATATTTTCTGATAGAAATGTATGTTCTTGCAGGTGGAACATTCCTCTGATAGGTACATTTGGTATTGAAATGAGTTAGTCCCATATGAATCCTGGCATGGGACTTTCTTCACTAGTTTTAGATGGATCTCTTCTTTCTCAAAAGTATGGCACCAGGTGAGAAAAAGGTGCCGTCAACCTATAGTTATATTTATACTCGTCGAGGGGTGGGGATCTTTATGTAGAAAGGGGACACGTATAAGTGGGCATATTTTTCTAAATGTGCCCAGGAAACCTATGAGATAGGTAACAGAGAATTCAGAGGCCTTAAAACAGTGTCACCATTTGAAAAGCAAATTAAAAGCTGCAGGAGTGTGTGCGTTCCTGCAATGCCTAACATAACCACAGTCTTCACTTTGAAGTGTGCCTGATTATTGCCTTACATCCCGTTTTCATGTAGCAATATCCAAGGTAACACAAATCTGGCTCCAACTGTAATGTACGTAGGAGACAGCAAGTATTAAGACGCCAAAAAATTCAAGATGTTTGAATCTGGAAGGACGAAAGAACAGCATACTCAGTGATCAGCTTTTCAGGTGAAGGAGACAACAGCTGTGGTTTTGGTCCCTGTTCCCTTGATTATTTCTGTATGCATGGGTTAGTGACTATCTCATCTAATTAAAAATAAATACTGTGATCGAGGATCAAAACTCACAGGTCCCTCTTTTCCTTGACAAAGCCTTAACTAAATGCTGTTGAATATGCATGGCACGTTATATGCAGAGCCCTTTAATGTTCCTTCTGATTTCTTTGATCTTGTTTTAGGGTGCTTTCACTCTATTTCCAATGAGCTATAGTTTGCTCAAATATGTATATATGTATATGTTCATATGTATATATGTATATGTTCATATATATATATATATATATATATATATATGTTTTACATTCCTCTTCCCTTTGCATTGCTGTACTGATTTTTTTTCCTTAAAACTGTCTCCCATGTCAACAAGATTTAACAAAATGAAAAGTGTGTCTTCATAGGATAAAGACACATTTTTGGTAGTTACCGTAATGCAGGCATGAAAGAAAAGATAAAAGAAAAGGGAAGTAGTTCTTCAGATAAAGTCCGTTAAGTATTCATAATGTGACGACATAGGTGATTGTGATATTATCTAGACAGAAGATCTCTGCTGAAGGTAGCTTTCAGACAATTATATTGGTTAAAAAAAAATTGGTAAAAACTGACAAAGTCATTAAATTTTCAAAAGTTACAAATTATCCTGTAAAGCTTCAGTGACTGCAAATTAGCCTTTGCTATAGCCCTCTGCTAACAATCTATAGATCATTTTATTATTCATGAATTTTAGTAATTTCAGGACACCACAGGTCATCGTATGCTCATTTATTTGCTAAACACCTTGTGCTGGTATGCCTATGCTGAAAAATTGCTACTATTTACTTCCCATGAGACAAGCAAGCAACAAAGTGGTGGATTTGGCCCCAGACATCCACTCTGCCAGGCAGCATTTACATCTTGCAGTCAGTGAAATAAATGAGCCCTTAAATTGGCTGCAAAGCTTTAAGAACTGAAACTTATATGTCTAGTTATCAAACAAAGTTCAGAACACCTGCCAATATGAAACATAATTATGACAAACTGTTACATTTTACCTTTAACTTTTCAGCTTTCACACCACAACTTCATTATAAGAACCTCATCCTCCCTGCCCCTCCTTTCTCCCTTCCCCCAGACCCAGCTCCCCTCCCAAAAAACGCTCGCTGCGTTCCATTGTAAATGCTGAGTTAACGCTAATACACTGGGTCATCTATCAGCAGACAGAAAAAAAGTCAGACATATTAAAAATGCTAGGATTCCTCCTAAGAATAACCACAAATTTTCACAGATTACCAAAAATGGCTAACTGTGTATAGATACCTGACCTTTATAACCGCCTTTGAAGGCCTTTCAGAGAAAGTCAAAAATCATGAAACAAACTTCTAGATTCCTTGTTTTGTTTTTTACTTTAAAAAAATCGATTCAATTACTTCTATCTTATTTCACTGACTGACTTCATTATCTTTCCTTTTGGGTTGCAGAGCCCTGTGGCACAGGTTTTTGCCACAACAAATTCAACAATTGATAAGCTGTTTACTGTTTATCCGAATGTTCATGGGAGGGCAAAAAAAGAAAAAAGCCACCAAAAATAAATGTTACTCTTCTATAAACCCACTTTAAACTATGCCCTATGTGCACTATAACTGAATATCTTATCTCGTGTGCATGTATACCTCTGTGTTACAAACCACAAACAGCTATGTGAAAAGAACAATATTTAAAGGAAAGACTTTTTTCTTAGCTGTCAAGATAATATCTAGGCTAAAATTCATTTCAACATATATATATATATATATATATACACACACACACACGTATATATAAAATATATATATATCAATATGAAGAGCTTAAATTACAGCCCTTGGCCAATTGCACCCTTCTGGTCAATAAAGTAAATATGAGCAATATGAGAAACAAATCAACTGTATGAACTTTACCTCTTTTATTACTTTGACCATATTATTTCTTTTTTTATAGCACCTGCATACTGTATTTTCATTCAACAAATTTGATTGCGGATAAAGTAGTCCCTACATGTCATAGCAAAAAAATGACACACTAGCCAAAGTTTAAGTCAAAGTATTAGTCAAAACACACCTTCTTTTCTTCTTTTTCTGACCTTTTGCTACAAATGTAGAAATCTTGCATATATTTTGTGGTTAACAGGACTTCAGCAGGACAATCTGTGTTTTAAGCAGGGTTTCTTGCTGGTTCAGATATATTGTTTGTTCAGTGTTGGGATTCTATGTATTCATACTGAGTTTTCTGTGTTTTGTGTACTGATAATGAATTAAAACAGCGGAAAATCATATACATATATTTTAAATGTGACATGTCTGATTTCATTTTAATGTGATTTGAAATATTTCACCCTGAATTTATTAAAAAATCATTAGTACAGCTATACACATTGCCTTTTCATGATTTTAATTTCTTATTCTTCAATTAAAAATATGCTAAAAGCAGATTTTGCTTAAAATCTGAGATAGTTTGGATAGATTTAGGACCAAATTGTGGCTGCTTTCTGTGTGCAAGCTTTGACTAGAAAGGTGACACAAACAAACATTTCTACCTGGTTTTCAAGGATATGTCAACAAGGTCTATTCACACCAGTGCACCATTTAGCACCACCTGCATTTATGGAAATCCAGAAGTAGCACATGCCGCTGTTCACAGAAATCTCAGCCAGCTTCCTGTTATGCCTCCTACAACCATCCCTGCAGCCACCACTGTCAAGCTAATTCAACTCTTCCAAAAACCAGCAACTGCTACTATAACTGCAGCACTGCATCAGACACATACTTTGTTTTTTAGCTTACTTCTCTCCTTATACAACTCGATGCTCTCAGTCTTGCACTGAAAAGACACCAAGCTCAGAGATAAAACTAGGATAGTTTGAGAAGACATTGTCAAGTCACCCATAGTTCTTTGGAATCTACTGTAGTAGAATACTTACAGAAATTTTCGTTGGAAACAGATTGTGGAGAAATAATTTATTCATATTTCTTTCTAGTAAGTGTTATGTTTTTATACATTTCTAATGACAGATGTTTTTATACATTTCTAATGACAGACAGACCCTAAAGAATTCTGTCATACATTTGTTATTGTTCCCAGGGAACGCACACTGCAGCTGAGAACAGGGACCTGCAGAAAGCATTCTAGTGAAAAAGCAATTCAATCTGATAATCTATTGAATTAATTTGAAAAACGTATTTCAGAGCAGTCTAACAACACATTGCATAGCTTTTTGATCAACTAATCACAGGAATGATACATGATGTTTTTTATTTTTTCAAGAAATTCTTGTTCCTAATTTGTACTTTCTTGTGGAAACTTCTGATTTTGTAAAGGTTGTGGAAGAAAAATCCTGAACCTATCAGTCAGTTCTTAACATGTTGAAAATCCTTAAAATGTTACCCTGTTGCCCTCACTATGAGGGTGATCAAGCACTGGACTAGGTTTCCCAGAAAGGTTGTGGAGTCTCTGTTCTTGAAGACATCCAAACCCAACTGGGCACGGCACCGAGTAATCTGCTCTAGCTGACCCTGCCTTGAGCAGGGGGATTGGACTAGATAATCTCCAAATGTCCCTTCCTACCACAACTATTTTGTGACTTTGTTCTATTATTGTATGATTACTATTATTGAAATGTTTTCTTTATGGAAATAGTCTCACTTTTTGTGTCATAATTAGATCTGGCCTAATGATGATTCTTGTTTTAGACTGCTAAGATTGCAATTATATTAACAATAAATTCTTGTCTTAATATAAAAGCTGTGTTTCAATTTTATCCATATTCATAATTTTGAGCATAACAAAAACAATAGTAATATTCATATCAAACATAAAAAGCATGTGGTGTATGTGAATCCTTATGCCTTATCTCTGCTGCATTTACCTATTGGTAAATGATTCTGACTGTCACCTGAGTCAGAACCCAAATTTGGCATGTGCTGCTTATTCAGGTTGTGCATAGATTTGCTGGGAATGGTGACAGAATGGAGAGAAAACAAGGATTAGCCTGATCTGGGTTAGATGTGTTTTGGCTGCCTCCTAGGCGGTGAACCCAGGTTTAGTCTCTGTCAAAAACTGGAGTAAATGGGTCAAAGTGGTGTGTGCCAGACTTGGGAACCAATTTAAATTCCCAGATTATTTAGGTTAAGCATAGTCAGACACATGAGAAGACAGCTGCTTTAGGATTTGTCTCACCTATCGTTTGACTGCTCCGAGTTTCCAGTTCATATGTGGACATTGACAGTTCAGATGTCTAAATTTGTTTTTATAAAACAAGTCTGAATTTTTGTAATATGAGAGATTTTTATCAGATGAAAAAACATTACAATTACTACTGTTACCCTATAATACAGTATGGGCATTGCTAGCTTCTGGCCATAAGCTTCGCACTGAGTTTGCACGGCCTCAGGGCTGGGGCTGGTCAGGCTCGGCCCGAGTTTTGTCTGAACTCGTCTCTCCTGCAGCTCTGCTTCCCTCAGCTTAGCTGGGGCAGCAGTTTTTCTAGCTGCCCGGATGGCGATGGCTATTTTGTTTTACTCGTGTTTATCTTTGTACGGTAGAACCGTAGGTTGATACAGGTTGCAGTAACAAGCAGTAATTCTGTGCAGAACGAGCTGTTTTATGACTAACGTAGCTCTGGAGCACAGGGAATTACAGGTGTGGTGTGAGAGCAGCGGCCCCGAGAAGCGGTGCAGAGGGGCGCAGGCTGCGTGGGATGATAAAGGAGCAACTTGCCCAAGCTGTGTTGAGGAAATGCAGACCTGGCGCTGCACAAACCTGGATTCAGGGGTGATGCGGACAGCAAAGAATGCACATCTGACATATGTAAATGGCCCCAAATACCAGAAATTCGTGTCCAACGCGGAGCTGCAGACCAGTGAAGAAAGAATCATGTAAAAGCATGCTAGAAAACATGCAAAAATAGCCCCAGATGAATCCTAGAATGAGTAAGAGGAACCCATCACCAGGAACATTGTATTCCTCCCGGCGAAGGAGCCCAAATGCTGACAGCTCGCTGTAACACCCACCGTCATCCCGCCATAAATGAACCACTGTCCCTAGGACCTACGGAGAAGTGGAAGGGTGAACATAATACTGGGAAAAGAGGGAGAAACTCTGAAGTGTGACCATTTTAACAGTATTATTAGTATTATAATTGAGGCTTTTTTGGTGTATAGAACCTTTCTTTCTTGTCGTGTAACAATTTCTTCTGGACGAATAATGATCCTGCATTTAGACTGTTAAGATTCCCACCATATTAACACTAAATTCTTGGCTTTATATGTAAGGTATGTTTCCTCTTTGCCCATAAACAAGATTTTGAGCATAACACTATTATTTATTTTGATCCTAGTAATATTATGTTAAAATATAGGCAAAATATCATAATTAACAAATAAAAAAGTGTAAGTGGTTGAGAATATAGGCAGGATACATTTATATTCTCTTTATTAGGCATGTGACCCCCATCTTTAAACCTAATGTCAATCCAATGTGTTTTGGCTATTTCATATCTCTCATGAAAAGCTGCAGAGTTTAATGAGGCTCTGAGATTCTCTGGATGAATAAAAAAAAATAATAGAAACATACAGAAATTACAATAAAAAACATCAAAGAAATCTGAGAAAATGAATTAATGGGCATGTTATTGATTCTGTAAAAACAAATTTTAAGTGTTTTTTCCTCCCATGAGTACTGCATAGACAGAGAAAAACAGAGTGATAGAAAAGTATAAAATAAGCCATATAGGTATCTTTAAGAGTCTACCTTTCTGGTTGAAGAGCAAAAGCTATAACTGATCATTTCCTGTTCTTCTAAATTTGGCAAGTGTTATTTTTGGTTTCTAGGTTTTGTTTTGCTTTTTTTTCCCACAGGGTTTTTTTTTTACCTGGGAGATTTTAGTAAAACTTTTCTCCTTGGGCTTTGGGTTCAACAATCTAATGTAAGCTGCCTGGGCTAAGTTTTATCATATGCAACACTGGTAAGTTTGCACTAAATTTACAGAATTAAATCCATTAGACTCAGTTCTAAAATAGAAATTATTTTAAAATTGTCTTCATTACTCTTTGAAAGTTGTAAATTTGCACATGATTTTTTTCATGTTGCTGTTAAAATGAATTTTACCTTAATAACTTTCATTTAAAATACTTCTAATTGAATGATTTTAATCCAGGGAATCTGACTAAACTTCGGAAGGAATTTTCTGTGTTGATCACTTAGAGATAAGCGAGATAGCACTTGTGAATCAATGAGAGCAACGATGACCTCCAATATTAGTGCTTACTTGCATTTGCCACCTAATATGGTTTTAAATCAGTTTCTGAACTTACTGAACAGAATACATTCAATTTGTAAATGCTGGTGAATGTTCAAGTGAAAAATCTCAGTAGATAGTGGGAAAGCAGAAAAAAGATTTACGATTACTATGAAAGAGCTTAAGTACTGAGTCATAAACATATTTTTGTTCACTTTAACCACATACAGAATCTTTTTTATTCAGAGTTGTTGTATGAAGCCAGAAATTTTATTGAATGTCAATATGTCTTTAACAGACCAGCTCATCCTGCAGTATAATGGTTTATCATTACTGCTGAATGCCCCGAAATACAAACAGATAACTAAAATTCTCAGGCCTCATTTTCAGTTACCTGAGGGTACTTTACACTGTTCTATGAATAGAAGTGTACTGAAGCTTAATAATATAAATGAAAAAATAATTTCTTATTTTTTTCTTTGCTTCAGTAATAGAACAGAATAAGACACCAGTGGAGTTCTCTATGAATATTAATGTTCAGGTTAGAAGCATATCCCGAGATATATCTGTACAAGACACACAGTACCAGACTCTTCTTAAAGACAAAGCTTTCATTTATTATTAAAATTTCAGCAAATATTATTTGGGATGCTATATGAGATTATATAAAAAAAAAAAAAGAAGATCCATGATCCTTATCCCATTAACTTCCATAGATTTGTCATGTCCCCACTCTCTTTCTCTTTCTCTCTCTTTTTTCTCCTTCTCTCTCTCTTTTCCCTTCCCCTTCCCCTTCCTCTTCCTCCTCCTCTTCCATTTCCTCTTCTCTTTCCCCTTTCCCTTTCCATGTCTCTTCTCCATGCAATTCTTAACTGTTAGGTAGTAGGCAAAAAACTCTTGAAAGAATTGGGTTTAAGAAGTCCAATTGTGTAGTAAGATGGAATTGTGGAGGAAATGATGCCTTGTAAGTCAATAGATTAATACTGTAAAAAGCTATCAATCAGCCAAGCTTTATTTCTTTATTTCTACTGAGAGAAAAATATTTAAGATACTACTAAGAGTAATCCCAGTGAGATAAGCTCTATATACTAATTTATAAAGCATAATAAAATATTCTTTAATGAAGATTTTGGTGAATTTTTATACATACACACATGCACACACACAGAGATCTATTTTTGCATTCATAAACATATATTCATGTGGACACCAAAGAGTTTATAGAAGCCAGTTACTCAAATAAAATTATAAATGTATTTTTAGCTAACATAAAATTCTGGTTCAGAACACTGTTTTGACAAAAACCAGCTCACCTCTAAGCTTCTTAATTGTCCCACTGATTTTATGTGACTAATATTTATTTCACTTAATTCACCTAATTTTAAGCAATGCAGAATGTCTACAGCTGAACCAGTCAAACTAAGCACTCCTTACAGCAAATGGAGAGACACAGGCAATGAATAGGTAATGTTAAGGTTAAATGTTTAAGATAATAAAAATTGTGTTCTGCAAGTTTCTCTCCACTGATGATAAGCAGTGATCTGAGTGACTAATTCAGCTGTAAGCTTAGTAAGATAAATATTACCTCTCACCTCACCTCTTACAGAAAAAGTTATATATATGAATAATTCCTAAACATGTTGTCTGGATTTATTACTAAAGAGGCTGTGTATTTGTCTTCTGATGACACAAGCAGTCTTGCTAACAAGGCTGACTTCGGCATCGTACCACAAATATGTGCATCACCACGCACTGAGGCAGTCAGCGGTAGGTCACTCTGGGCTCTACCAGAACGAACAACACTTGTTTAAGGAGCCAGTCCTGGAGACCAGGGGGAAAAGCTGCTTGTAGTTGCTATCGTTTAAGGACACTGCAGCTGGACAGGCAGACAAAGCAGTGCTGGTAAGAGAGTGTAAATACAAGATATGTTCTGAGTCTTTCTGGTTGAAGACATTCTCTAAAAACTCTTCTGCACATGCTGTGATCTAACACCCTCCCATCAGCTACTTATAAACATCTCTGTGGCCCTTTGCTGGAATCGCTCCAGTAGCTCCATGTCTCTCTCGTACTGGGGAGCCCAGAACCGGACCCAGCCTGACTCCAGGTGTGGCCTCAGCAGTGCTGAGCAGAGGGGAGGGATCCCCTCCCGCAACCTGCTTGCAACACTCTTCCTAGTGCAGCTGTTAAGCTCAGGCTGGAGCTGGAGCTAATGCAGCTCAGGACGATATCAGCCACCTCTGCCATGAGGGCCGTTGTTGACTCGTGTCCAACTTGTCTGCCAGTACCTCGAGGTCCTTCTCTGCAAAACTGCCATCCAGCCCATCAGTCCCCAGCTTGTCCTGGTGCATGGAGTTATTCTGCCCCAGCACCACCCAGGTGCAGGCCTTTACATTTCCTTTTATTGAACTTCGTGAGGTCACTCTCTGCCCATTTCTCCAGTCTGTCGAGGGCCCTCTGAATGGCAGTACAACCATCTGATGTATCTGCTGCTCTTCTCAGCTTTGTATCATCTGCAAACTTGATGATGATGCACTCTGTCCCATCATCCACTTTTCTGACCTGTACTTCATCAAGACCAGGAGGATATTATGGGAGAGAGTGCCAAAAGCCTTCCTGAAGCCAAGGGAGACAACATCCACTGCTCTCCTCTTATCCACCAAGCCGGTCATCTCATCATAGAGGGGGATCAGGTTGATCAAGCACTATTTCCCCTTTGGAAATCCATGCTGACTGCTCCCAGTCACTTTTCTGTCCTTCATAAGGCTGGAAATAATACACCTTTGCAGGAATTTGGGGTGAGGTTGGCTGGCTTGTAGTTGCCCATATCCTCATTCCTGCCCTTCTTAAGACAGTTGGGGTGACCCTGCAGGACAATATAAAAGATCATTTTGAAACAACTTTGTTTAAACTGTCAGGATGTTCTGTGGGAAATAAGTTTATATTAGCCAGTAAGTTCAGCAGAGTCAGCCCATTTGCTGTCTCTAGTTCCACCACAACCTTACAGTAAGGCTATGGGCTCAGTCCCATTTAAACTTTAGGTGCCTGTATGTAGACATCTACACCTATCACAGTCACACTGTGTTCCTTTTGTAGAAAGAAATAGTTACTTCTAGATTCATTTGATGTATTTCACATGTTTTTTGGACAGAACAAGGTGAGTTACACTGTTTTACACAGTGTTTTTTCCAATGCCTGTTCAGTAAGCAAAGGTTAACTGGCTCAGCTGCAGACAGCTACATTGTAAAACACAAATTTAGTTAGATGACTCTAGCGCTTCAGCACTGCAGGTAAATGTAATTTTCACTGTAGCAGGAGAGGGCTGTCAGTGGTGTAATTTCTGAAAGTCCTGGCAGCAGCTGGCAGAGGCTGCTTTTCTGGTGTGATGAGCCAATTATAAGATCAGGGCAGAGCAAACAACTGATGACTGTTTTGATGCAAGAAAAAGACATAGTCTTTAGAGGTAACTAAACGGCCCCTTGCACTTTGGTGAAATAAATACATAAAATAAATTGAAATAAATCCTTACTGGAAGCAATGATTAACCAGAAGTGAACAATAATTTCTTTAGAGACCTGTAGGCTTTAACTTCCAGTGGACTAATAACATCATAGGGGCCAAAAATAGATGGCATTTTTATTTGATTTTAATGATTGACTTATTATGCAAGTAATTTTCTGTGAAGATAAGAGTGTACCAGAGAGAGAAATCCTGAAATGTAAGTAGCTTATATAAACATCTCTCCAAAGAAATCTGTATTTTAAATTGCATTTACTATTAAAGATATCATATCTTTAATTGAACTGAAAGAAAAATGTTTTCCACCGTATTGTTCACAGATTTTGTAGGCTCTTAAAGTTCAGTGATGGTGATATTTCTGATGTAAGAGTTCTCCACCTTTAACTTGCATGATATCATGAGATTCATCTACTTTATTCTCCCAACAATTTCTTATAATGAGAGCACATTCTTTCTTTACATTTTTAAGAGCTGTTATGTGAATCAGCATATGCAGTTATTAACCTGTACCTATATAGCAAAGTATCTATGTTAGAATATGAATGATTTTTTTTCCAGAGATAGTCATCATTGGTCCCATGTATCAACCAAAACCAATAGAATTATATGCTGCTTTCAGAATTAAGCAGCATGACTCCTATTTCACTTAAAATTTGAGGTCTTGCTAGTTCCTGGGGGATTCATGCATTCATGGTTAAAATTTGCTTCTCTGACACAGGAGGAAAGCTCATTTCTGCTACTTTTGCTTTAAGTTAACAGAGCATGAAATAAACAAAAATTTATCATGATTCATAGCATTAATTAGGTAGACGTACTGACATACCACGGATTTCATTTACATCAGTCCCACCACAACAAAAAGATTAGTTTTGTAAGAACCATTCTTATCTTTCCCTTCCCAAATAATGTGTAACCAGGGAATAAAGTAAGAAATGATATTTCATTTTGTACTACATAAAAATCATTTACTAATATAATGGGACCTACTGACAAGAATGAATTGTATGGATCATACCAAGACACATGCAAATATCCTTCTAGCATTTAATCCAACATAATACAGATTTGTTTGTGTTTATTTATACATGTATTTATTAATTCATGCTAGCAATCACAGAGAACTTCATGACTCAAAAAGCCTTAATTCCTCCCAAATTATCAAACATAACTTAGTCTTTTTTTTTCCCACTGAATTCCCTTTCCCCCCACAACAACAAACAAAAACCCCTTCCTCCTAGTAATTGGAGTGAATAATTGCATTAAAAGGGTATTTCTGTACCAGATACTGCTATCAAAACTCTGTCCTCATATGGTGATACTATGCAGAACTATGTAAATTGTGGGCCTCATCTCTGTGTTTTGTATAGCTTTGCTCTAAGAAATTTTCAGCCTTTTGTTCATCTATTAAATGTAAGGAATATGATGTAATCCTTCAGAGATATTTATTGAAAATATTTTTCATTAGAACATGGTCAGTTTTGATCTCCGCAGTAGAATGTGTTGGTGGGGGGATTGAAGGGGTTTCTTACTTTCTTGTCGTTGCATTAGATAAGCTTCTGAGATGCCCGGCGTTGGAATCTGAGAGGTTTCAGATAGTATTTTTCAGGGTTTCTTTTTTCTTTTGTAATTTATAGATTAGAGCTTTTCAGATCAATTTTACAGTGATTGTAATAACAACTAACTGCGGTGCTTATGTCTATTAGAGTTGAGACTGTGGCCTATGAAGATTAAATTCACTTGTCACTGAATTGTAAATATTTCTTGTATGAAACACAATGATATTCTGCTAGTCATTCTATCCAGGAGAATAAGATTGTTAACAAGGAAGAACCCCATGCCAGTCACTAAGAACCACATAACCTATGGAAATCTCTCAAGAGAAAAAAAAAAATCTGACCAAATTAGCTGCCTAATTTCAGCATTTAAATGTCTAATAAGTAGTCTGTGGTCATCAGCTGTGAAATACAGACTATGAAAATCAGGTAGCATGGTTCCAAGCACTGTTCATGCAATTTTATATTAAACAGTGCAGGATAAAATAGGAATAATCTAGCAATAAGGTCAAAAATTCTCAGGAAAGCCCTTGTTCAGATAAATGCCTGATCTCTCTCACCTTCTCTTATGGTCTTGGCTATAGAGTGGTGCATTTTTGTGCATTTTCAATGGGAAAAATGAACAATGTTTTCACCCTTGTGCTTAGGGTACTCTCTCAAATTTTAGGAACTTGGGTGAATATCCTCAGCAACCTGGTGAAAGTCTAGGCCTCAGATTTCCAATGTCTTGGGACAGTGCTGGAACTGTTAGATTATTACAAAATGATTGTTGGCCATATTCACTCCAGAATGAACATTGAAAATGTTGATCAAAATCTGATCACATGCAACTTCTCAGAGACTTCTGAAGATGAGAGGTTTTGAAAATTCTTCAGTCATATCTGGACAGTAATGAATTTTAAGAAGGAGATGGAAGACTTTCTGCTCTTTCTACTCAAAAAATGTCTTTAATCATGTACATTTCAACTTATAGGTTAGTTACTTGATTATCACAAAAGGACATAGAGTATTTGAGGTTTAGATCATAATGAAAGATAGTTTTTCTGGCTTGCTATTTGAGATTTTGGTAAATTTCAGCATATGGCTTCCCAAGTAGGTGGAATATAGTTATAGTTAAACAACTTCTGGTTTTATCGTTGATTTTAATGTCTAATTTGGAAGCTATCTTCAGGAGCCACAATAGTCCATAACATTTTCTAAAATGTCTATTAGATGGATAACTCTCTGTTGAATGAAAACATACTTGGAATATAAGATCTTTGGTACAACATGCTTCTTTGGGTTCTGTGATAGTTTCTAGTAAAATTTCCAGTCCCTGGGTCACTACTGCAATGCATCCAATATCTGCCAATATAACAGAACTTACTAAGTTGTCAACTACATTGCCTACATCAGAAAATTTATATACTAAAACAGGAATTTACACTTGGTGAAATGTTTCATTAAAAAATAATGGATTAATTGCTTCTGTTAGAAGAATCAAACTGAAAGCTATCGTGAAGAATTTCCACACCTAAAACTGTATTGATTTCTATACACACCATTACTTTGCTTACTTGGATATGGCTTTTCTATCACAGCAACAGTTTGCTTACTTTCAGCTTCAGATAAGCCTCTAAGCAACTTATTAGCAATTATAATTTAGGCTGCTATGCTTAAATATGAATTGAAAGAAACTCAGAGGCGGTAACCTTTCCTTAGCTGCTTCCCTACACAGAGAATGTGGTGTCAAAACTGAAACCTGACAAAATAGCTCCAAGGAACCACTGCTAAGACTCTTTATTAGATGGTTCTTTGCAGTATTCTTTGGGTTTTAGATGTCCCTTTGCTGGCCCACAGACGTTTCCCAGCTGGTTATGTGCGTTTCCTCTTTCGCACTCAGGAGCCCCGTCAGCTGGTGCCTCCTGGTGCTGTCCAGGAGCAGGTGCAGGCTGTGAGAATTGCCCTGTGTGCTGGCGTGTATGTCAACAGGCGAATTTACTGTTTTGAACCTGACTGGAGCATGGAGCCAACATGAGTGTCGTGGAATTGTGACACACTAAAAGCAGCTCTGGCATTTTTCATGGCAGTAAATCTGCATGTCCTTGTCAGCGCAGCAGCTCAGTGAAGGCAAAGGAAACTCAGCATCAGGAGTGGGATCAGAATTAGCTCCAGCTGCCCGGAGTGGACTTTCTGAGAAGCCTTTTTGCTGAACATCACCTTTCACAACCCACCACTGAGGCACATGGAGACAAAACCCTAGTTCTCTGCACTGTGCCTTTTAGGCACAATCTGCATTTTCTGTGTTTCTTTCCTACAGTTCGCAAGGCTGAGAACTCTGGAAGGGAGCATCACAAAAGAGCAAAGACACCTCATCCAGTCCTTGAAGGTGTTTGCAAAGGGGTTCCTTTCATTTCTCCAGTTACTTACATTGGCAGCCTCTTGAACGGCCCTTTCTTTCTCTGCCCTTTTGTGAAGATCGCTTTGCATTGAAAGCAGCAGGACCTGACAGTTCAAAAACAGCCCTAGCAGTACTCTGCTGTCTCACATTCTTTCTACTGACTGGCATTTGCTTGGTGAGGAGTACAGGACTCCTGCGTGTGCGACACACACAAGTACCCTCTGAACAGAGGCTTGGGTGCTGGAAGTACTGGTGGGCCTCTACTGAGCTTTCTACATGGCTAAGGAGGGGCATTAGAGAGGAGAAGGTCTTCCAGTCAGTCCTTACTTCCACACTGCTGGGGCTGTAAAAAGCAGAGCCAAAACACACAGAAATAGCCTGAGGCTGTTACTCCAGACTCCAGAAAGCGAATCCCCATCTGGCCAGAACGCAGTCCCCCCCACAGACAAATGTGCTCTGGAATCACTCGCCCACCTCACAGTGTTCAAGGTCAGCTCCAGACGCACAGCCCTCTCCATACAGACACAGCTCAAGCACACTGCCAGCACAGCTGGGCCACATGCACAACAGCCCTGCTTTGGCCAGTGGCTTGTCAAGAGGCCCTCCACCCCAAGGAAGCACCTCGTGGATTTCTGTTCAATAGGCAATGTTTTATTTCAGTCAGCTGATCACACTGGCTCCGTGGTAACACTCTGTGGACTGCCTGCTCCTTCCTTGCCTGTCTTGCCTTCCCACTGCTCACTTTCTGCACTCAAAGATGTTTTCGGAGGACCTCCTAGTTGCTCCGAAGATTCCTGAGCTCCACCCAGTTGTCTCTGAGGACTTGAGCTGCTGCCTGCTGCACACTGGGATGCTCGTCTCCGTGGAACAAGTGGAGAGCTGAAAATGACACAGGCAGATTCCTAAATGACTGCCAAAGCCCAGGACTGAACGGTCGTGCCGTCCCTGACTCTCTGAGAGAACACCACTCGAGAAAGCTGGGCAGCTTTCCCTGGGCTCAGTCCTGGGAGAGGGCGGGAAGGGTGGGAGATGAGTGGTCTGCTTTGCACACTGTCACTGCAAACCCTTGGCCTTCTGCACATAGTCAGCGAGAGAAGCTCTCTCCTGGCACCAAAGCTTCCTCCATCAGGAGTCTTCCATCTCCCTCTAAGTGGCCAGGAGGCTTCTTCTACTTCAGCCATTTGGCCAAATGTGTGCAAAAGCTTAGTTTCTCAAGAGCCTGACTCTTCCCAGCGGTTACCCAAAAGACATTCAGAGTTTATCAGGAGCTTCTCTCTCTGGGTATGCAAGAGCACGGAGTCCATGTGCAGCTGACATAAAGTCATACCCAGGATGAGTTTTGGGGCACGACACCAGAGAGAAGGGGTAGCATTGGGCAGTGGAAGGTGGTGACATCTTTCCATGGGAAAGGAGAGAGTGGAATGCAGGAAGGGCAACTGTAACCTACCTGTACTCAGAAAACTCGTACTGTGCTCTCTCAGCCACTGGCTGTCTGCGTTTTCCAGGATAACACCTAGTCGCACAATGCAAATAAGTAAACATCAAGGCACTTCCTGTGGTAGCCCTAATTCCCAATCTAGTTGCTTCCTAGTCTTGGACAATGGATGATAGGCTTTGGGGAGCAGGGGAAAGCTAGAAATACCAAACCAGAAGGGTCCCTCCCACTTTAAAGTTCCTGGGGAGAAGCAGGAGGCAGAGCTGAGCAACTGTGTGCGCCAGGGGCCAAGCCTTATGTGGAGCACTAATTCCACTGTGCTTTTGCTAGAGACTTCAGCCCCTTTACAGCCTGTAACTAATTCCTCCTGCTGCCACCCTCCTAAGGCAGGTGACTGTCCCTGGTGCCACTGCACAGAAAGTGGAGATTGTCCTTTGCTGTTTCTTGCAGGGAGGAGCAGAAGAGAATATCAGCTTTGTCTCTTACCAGCTAATCGGATGGCTGCAGTCCGCATCCCCCAACACGAGCTCCAGAAGTAGGTCTGGAGGGTGTCATAGACGCTTTCCAGAAGCTCTGGGATGTCTCTGGCCTGGTAGAAAACAGAGAAACAGGAGTTCTTTGGCTGAAAAGGCCCTGCCATTGACCCTTGGCAAAGAGGGCAGATGAACTAGGAGAGGAAGGAAAGAGACGGAGGCTGCAAGGGACTGACAGTTCCCATCATTGCCATGCTAGTTCCCACCCTACCACTTCCCAGAAGGCCACTCCATGCTCCAGGTCTCTGAGCCAGGGAAAGTCACTGCCACCAGGCAGTCTCACCCTGGGCCACAGCTTACTCACCAGGTGACTGCAGACAGCTTCCTGGAGCTCTTCTGCACTCTTCTTGGTGTTCAGAGCAACTTGCGTTTGCAGCTTCTGCAGGCCCAGGAATGGAGTGCAGAGCAGGAAAGTGCTTCGACAGGCCTGAAAAGGAGAGTTGCCCCAGCTCAGCCCTCCCCAGGACCAGCGAGGTGCCTTTCAAGGGACCTCACTGCGCCGAGCGCTGCTGTTCTCTTTCAAGAGGGGGAGGTGTTTCACTCAGTGCCCTTTCTAGAAAGGAGAAGGGAGGGATTGCAACAGCAGCCACTGTTCCCCTGGCCTGGTATGTGGCACTCCAGAGAGAGTATCGGTGCCTGAGAGCTGTCGCCACGCGATAGCTGTTAACTGACGTGCCCTTGGGAGAAGCCCCGGATCTCAGGAAGCAGGGGAGATCAGAAGGGACGTGGTCAGCAAAGGCTTGGAGGCCTGAGCACTGCAGAGTCTGGGAAGACTGTCCTGCACCTCAAACAGAAAATGCTGCTGGAAGAGTTTGAGGTTGTCTTTCCATGCAGAGACATTATCAGGAAGGCCAGTATTGCTCTGCTGTTACCATGCAGCACCCTCCTCATGAAGAAAGAAGTGAAAGGTGGCTCTTACATTGCAAACTTCTGGATCTGGGTCCCGAAGATGGAGCAGAATTCTGGTCCACGTAGAAGTTGTAATTTCTTTACTGAGAAAAGATTTCCATTTCCTCTTGGCAGAGCAGGCCAGGACTCCATACAAGGTGAAGGCTGAGGAACGAAGGACTGCCTCGTCCTGCAATCAGGAAACCCCAGTCACCAAGCTGCTGCCTAGGACCCCAAAACAAACATCTCCTGGCCAGCCAAATGCTGAGCCCATATCCAGAGCAATGGTTCTAGACAGTTTGTCCAAGGCCAGAGGATCAAGAGAATCCATTTCTTTGAAAGACACCATTTGGAATCAAGAAAGGGTTGCCTTATGCTGAGTCTTTCCTTGTCCATTGCTCAGCTTCTCAGGACCATGCCTCCTGAGCTACTGGGCACTTAGGCTTTTGGTCTCTGAGGTCCTCAAACACTTTACTGGCACCTGACAGAGAACTAAAAACCTAGAAGCTCTTGGACTCCAGAGTTCCCAGACTCAGAGCCACCTGGCAGCCTCACACATTCCTAAGGCTTCAGGGCTTTCACACAGAGACAGCCCTCCAGGTGGCCTGTAAGGGAGTTGTAAACAGTCAGTTTCCATTTCCCTCAGAAAAAAAAAAAAAAATCACATTCAAAAGGCTCTACAAAATGGAATACTTGATTCCAATTGGTACTGCTCAGTGGAAGAACTCTGGCTCAGAAGACTCTGTTGTGGTCTGTCATACCACAGCATGGGCACCTCTCATGTCAGAGCAAGTGAACTCCTGCCATTTGCGAGGATCATCTAAGCAAGTCTTCTAGACTGTAGAGGCCATGGAGAGGAAGAGGCAGTCCAAGGCGCAAGCCCTCCTTTCCAGGGTAGATGCTGAAAAGACCCAGGTTACAGAGCTAGGCAAAGGAGACCCTCAACACCCCTCTTCCTCTCCATTGACAATGAAAGAACCTGTGAGGGCTAGACCAGACATGGAGAACTACTGTGAAGGGAGGTGATGTCCTCCCTTCGTGTCCAGCCTTTCTTCACCCCTTCCCAAGGGCAATCCAAAGGTGACTCGCTCTCTATGGAACTAGGAATCAGCAGGCATCATCCCAAGTCTCATCAGTTTCTCTTCAGGCTTTTCTAGGAATGAGGCTTCTTCCCTGAACCCAAACAGTCCTCATCTATGCTTGCTCACATCATACCTTTCAGATGATCTCACAGACTACTAAAACAAGAGTTACCTACTGCTCGTTCACTTACGACATCAAAGTAAGTCTTGGTAGAAAGGGCGATTTCTTTAAAGGTGACTCCAATGTCTTTCTCTCCCAGCTCTGCCACCACTTTCGCCAGAGCTGACAAACTCTCGCCCAGGATCTCAGAAGAGGTGACGTCCTTGATGGCCCTCATTAACACCTCTAGAATGGCCTTCTTGTGCTTTCTCAGCTGTCAAAGCAGAAGGCACACAAGAGCTTCTCACCATTCATGCCTACAACAGTTGTTCTTTACCATTTCTCCCAAGAACAGAATTGGCAAGAAACCAGTCCAGAGCACACCTTGGCCCAAGGCTACACACTCTGTCTCCAGTTGCACCTTTGAAGCCAGAGTGATGTCGGAGAACGGAGCACAGTCTTAAGACACACCAGAACTTCCCTGTTGTGGTTGGTCCAGTTTCTGTAAGCCTTGTGCAGCTCTTTACCAGGACCTGTCTGGTTAGGAGCTTTCCGTAGTGAGTGCAAGTTCGTTCTCACCTTCTCAGGTGCTCCACTGGCCAGATTGCCCAGGCCCCTCACTGCCATCTGGCGCACAGTGCTGCTGGCATCCAGGGATTTGTCCACCAATGCATGGAGGACAGGCTGAAGTAGCTTCCATTTCTGAAGCACTGGCTCCTTCATCAGCTAGAAAAGAGCACCATGACCATTAGCATTAGATTGATCCTGAGCACTCATGGCACATGCATAACTGTGTTCATGGATTCCAGCATGGCTGGGATACTTTCCGCTAGGATCTTCCTGGAGAAAGAGATGGCCGAGACAGCAGCTTGCAAAGACAACTGCTCTCAAGCCTTCCTTTTCCACCTTCTGTCTTACCTCAGCAAAGAAAGATGCTGCCATGATCCTCAGGTTTGCTGATGGCGAGTCCAGCCATGGCAAGACAGCATGTATGGTGGTCAGCGTGACCACATCAGTTTGGAGGAGAACACTGCACACACAATACAAGAAGACAAGAAGGCGACAGAGTATGAGGTTCCAACAGTCAACTGCTGTGATGCAGACGGTTGTCTTTGGCAACTCAGGACAGCCTCCCCAGGCAGATATGCTGGAGAGGTTCCCATTCAGACCGTTTCTGGCTTACAGTCACCCCCAAGAAGGAGAGAAGGCCTCCACAAGGCTCTTACCTAGTCAGCAGACACATGCCCTCATGGTATGTCCGGGGATTTTCAAGAAAAGCCCATGTGTTCTGCTTCCAGAGAATCCCCATCCATTTCTCACTGATGCACTTGCAGAGCACAGTATCTAATGCTTTGATGGAAAGCCTGATTGAAAAGAATATACATATATCAGAATTGGAGCACTTGAGACTGTCAGGATCACTAAGGAAGCTCAGCCACTTTCAGAGGCACTCATTAACTTCTTCCAAGCCCCAACGAGTGATACTCAAAGCACCCCCTGAAAGCACACTTCATAATCCCAAAGGGCATCAGGCTAAAAGGAAACTGGCATGATCACTCGCTTTGATGCCCCCAAACTCACTGAACACAGGGGAAAACCCAGAAGCCTCAACTTCTTTGATGCTAGAACCTGAGGGGTCTTCTGCATTACCAGAGTACCATTTATACAAAAGATGCACAACAAGGTCCTCTGAGCTGGGGAAATGAATTGCAGTGGGCAGGAATCACCATGCTGTCGCTGCATCACCACTTGTGGGTTCCCCGAACAGACCAGTAATGGTAGAACAGGAGGCCCAGCACAGCTTGAGGGGACAGTCGCCCTTGCAAGGCAAAGAGGTACTTTGTTCTCTATCATTCATATGAGCAAAGTCCCTCAGGGTTCATACACACACACAAAAAAAAAAAAAAAAAAGAGAGAGAGAAAAACAAACAGCACCCCAAGCGATGTTTGGAAACCTGCTGTGGCCACCGTCTGCACAAAGAGAAATTCAGTTCTGGTTTCCTAAGGAAAGGATTAAACATGGTGACAGCAGAAATCTTGTCCATGGAGCACAGAAGCCTCTCTCATAGGAAGAACAGCTACCTTCAAGGCTATAAGACTGGAAGGACCAGAAGGATGTCCTGCCATATCCTCCAATGCTGACAAACGGGTCGACTCAGCTGAAGGCCAGGGAGCTGTCTCTACTCATGTCTGGTGAGGCAGGAATGTTCCTGCTTTCATCAAACCCCAATCATTGAATAACTGAGACTTTTGATTCAGAAGCACTTCCAAAGGGGAATAAAATCATCCAACCAAGGATGCCCAGGGAAGACTAATAACAAAGTAGACAAAAACCAAGCCCAAAGAAATAGATGAAACAGCAGAATTCCCTGTGCATGACACAGAGTAAACCAATAGGTGAATTTTGGCTGTGCTGAGAGGGCCAGTTCCGCCTTCATTTCTGCTGTAGCTTTTCCTCACCATGGCCACACAAGATTTTCTTCAGACTAGCTCCCACCAGCCTACTCTTTCAAAAGCATATTGAGCTCATGCTAGGGCACAAGAGACAACTCACAGGCTTTTTAAGAAAGTGGAGCAAAGCCTGACAAGAACACAGAGATAGGAGACAGACATAGACAGAGACTGGCTTGGTGAGGTGAGCTAAAGCCTGCATCCTTCATCTCTGCCCGTTTTGCTCATTACCTGCAAGGACTGCTGTCTTCACCACTTGCCACAAGGACTGGCTCGTCTCCAACTCTTCCTGCAGATGAAGGCAGCTCCTTTCCAAGAGTGTTGCTGATTTGTTTCAGCAGCATTGGAAACAGCCGTGGCAGCAGGAGAGACACACTTTCCCGGGACTTCAGGGAATACACCAGCTCACGGATGGCACAGGTTACCTATGAAGAAATGCCATCACAAACCACTTGGAAAGGAAGAGCTTTTGCCACCACTTACCCCACCTGCCTGCCCGCCTGCCTGGCTGCTCTCCTCTGGAGCTCTGACTTCTGCCACAAGCTTGTGGATGGGCAACAACAAGCTCTCACAGCTTCTCACAGTGATCAAAATGAGAATGACCCAGCAAAGCACACTGTGAGGCTTCTGCATGTGGATTTACAAGTGCCTGTGTACCAGGAGGATGTCCAACCCCTCGCTTTCATTCCACAGGATCCTCAGCCAAAGAGGGGCAGAAATGTCACTTCACATACCATGAGAGGCTCCAGCGCAGCCAGATTGTCGCTCCCTTCCTCATCGAGGCAGTTGCTTCTGGCGGGGGTGTCTTCAGCGCTCTCCAGTTTGCCCATTAGCAACTGGAGCTTTTCAGTCACAAAGAAGCCTCTGCCAAGAGTCCTCCACAGCTCCACGGTATCACTGCAGGTGAACAGTTTACCCATGATCTCTTGTACTCTTGGGCCTGCAACCCCTCAAAGGCAGGTTAAATACTTCCCCCCCTCCCAGCGCGGAGCTTTAGCAGCCCCAGTCCCTGGCAAGTCACAAGCACATGCTCTGGCAACAGTCAGACTTTTCTCCTCAGGGAAAGAGACAACTGGCTGCTGAACAGAGTCCCCTCTAGTGCCGCCAGGCTGTGGCGTCTCTGGGCTCCTGAAATGGAAGGAGAGGGGAGGGGAACCTACCTGTCCATGGGCAGGTGTCTCTGGAGGAGGCTGTTGGTTACTGCCTCAGGGTGATAGCAGCCCAGGACAGACACTGCCTCAAAGAGGAACTCCTTCAGGCTGCCCTGCTGAGCAGCTGGCAGATGATCGTAAAGGATTGTCAGGATTTCTGGCACCTGGAAGGGACAAGGAAAGAACAGCAGGTTGTTTTAGGCCTTTCCTAGGGCTTCCCTTAAAGCCAGACCAATTCTTCGGCACATGAGCAAGTCCTGCTTCCTTGACCATTTGTCAAGATCTCACCCTAAACTTCAGCCCTACCACTCCACACAGTGGAGGGTTTTCTTTTGGGTCTAAGTGTGCTCCTTGCCCTCTCACGCACACAGATGTGCTGTCATTGCACATGCCTTGGCTCCCTTCTGTTTTCAGCTTCTCTTCTCATGCACACAAAAGACATTTTAACGTTTCACCCAGAGCAGTCTGAATGCTTCTAACTATATGCTTGAAATAGTGCAACATCAAGACTTAACACATTCTTCACACCTTCCGAAGATACCATGCAGTGCCTGCACAAGGGCCTTCAGGTCCTTCCTGGAGGAACCAGCTCTCCAGGGATACTTGTCCTTGCCTCCAGCCTCCTCATTTCTCATAGATTTAACACCTTCCCCAGAGGGAACAACTTTGCTCTGGAGGAAGACATTTGGCAGATCCTTTCACCGCCAGAAACTGTGGCCGTAGCCTGCACAGAGCAAAACTACTCACTTGTCCTGTGGATGACAGCCATCAAGACACTGTCTGCTCTTTTTCCCCACAGGACAGACACCAAGCGATCTGCTGACCACGTATGAAAGGAACAGAGCCCAGGAGAAAAGATGGCTGTCACCATTCACCAGTGGACCTCGAGACGCAGCACAGACCAGAGAAAGGGGGGGGGGGGGGCTCTACTAAATTGTGTCTATCAGATTTGCTCCTTCTTGGCACTGTGTCTGGAACAGTTGGAGACTTTGCTCCAGAAGGGTTTGTATTGCTGGCACCAGATGAATAGTAGCTCTTGGATTAGGTTGCCAGGACTTCAGCTGAATAAACAAGACATTCTTGGCTCTGCATGCAAGATGCATTTCTGCAGACCACAGCAGCTAGACAAGGGGTAGTGCAGCAGCTCAGTGTCAAAGTTTAAACTCTAAAGATAAACAAGGGGTGTTTTACCTCCGGCAACATTTCTCTTCCACACTCCTTCAGGAAGATAAGCATCCACTCGCCTGCTGCCCTAGCACAAGTGGGGCTGAAGGACAGCATGCTGCCCAGGACAGCCTTCAGAAAGCCTCTTGCCTGCTCTGAGCAAAAGGATTTGCATGCAACCTGGAGACAAATGAGAAACAGGAGAAACAACATCAGACGTCTGCTTCCTCTCTTACAAGCAAAGGACAAGAAAACTTGAGCAGCTTCTCAGTTAGGCCATTAGCTAATCCTGAAGGTGGCAGGTGCTTTGTATTCCAATTGCACATACAACTTCTTCTTTTGATTTATGAAGCCCATAGAGTTGGAAGGCTCTTCCATTAGGTCGGTTGCTTGCCTACGCAACTTATGTTCTTAAAATAGCTCTCAAGAGCTGGCAAGCAAATACATGTTAAAACAAAGAGAAAGCCATCGGGCTAAGGAACTTCCCTGCTTTGCTTCAACAGCTCACTTTCCCCGGGTGTGGATGGATGAAAAAAAACACACAAACTCACAGAAACTTCATGGAGTCTACTTCTTCCCCCAGTGGGAACACTAGATACTGTTATGCTTCAAAACCCTCTTACTACTTGCTAACAACAGAGGCCCCATTGCTATAGGCCACTCTGAAAGGGGAGAGAAAGCTTGGAAGTAAAGAAGAGAAAAATGATTGGAGCTGAGCCACCAGGTAGGCACAGCTCTGGCTTTGGAGTCAGTAACCTTTGCGATTTTGAAAGAGGTCCTCAGCAGCGAATCCACATCTGCGGCCTTTAGCTCCTCACGGAAGTGATTCAGATCCACTTCCCTTGTGTGCATAACCTTGCCTAAAAGAAACACAGGTGGGAAAGGATAGGCATGTTTTCTGAAAATGAACCCCCAGTCCACAGCCATTGATCAAGGAATCACCAAATGGTGGTAGGGAATTCCACAGGGGTAGTGCAGGACCCTTCTGAACTCTGGGTGCAGCATTTTACGAGTCAGGCCATCAGATTCTGCTCTATGCCAGTCAGAAAAAACACTCTGCTTCTTCTACAGCAGTTTTCAGACTATACCTATTGTCCTCAACTATGGCTCCTTTTTTTCTCAGCCCCTCCATCCCATGTGCAAGCACAGGTCACACCTATCCTCTGACTGGGAGGAGGTTCTCCATAGATTCATCAGTGTGGACAGGTGATGCTGACAAAGTCCACTCCAGAAGCCCAGGTGTACAACCCCCTTCTAAACAATCTCTCAACTGGGATCATTACTTTGTCTCTACAAAGCTAGAAAGTGCTGTCCTCTAATCCTCGGCACCTGAGAGTGCTGCCCTGAGACAGAAATGTGTGAGGGCTCTCATTCTCCACAGTACCTAGAAGTGCCCCTGAGGCAGGGCTGCTCAGAGAACTTCCCCAGGCCTCCCTTGTGCTATGGCCGAGAGGGAAAAGAATGACCAAGGTCTGGATGCAAGAAACCAGCAGTCTGCTGTCCATTACTCTTCTCCTCTGGCAATGGAGCCCCATCCCTGCATGTTGCCTCTGCTGCCAGACAGGGAAGAGAGAGAAGAGCAGGCGGAAGGAAGTGGGAAGCAATGACTGTTCTTCTCACCTTGTGTTGAGAGAAGGCGTCTGATACAGTTGACTGCCCGCTGGCGTGATGTGACCGGGGAGTCACAGCTGAGAGGCCCCAGCACTCCAATCATGGAGCCAATCTGCTCAGAATAGTTTTCTCTCTGGTAGAAATCAAAGAAAGAAGAAAGTGCCCAGGCTGCAGGAGTGGCCCTTCAGCCTTCTTCTGACACTGACTCCTGACCCACAACAGGGCATCTGGATCGATAGAAGCTCAGCTTGATTCTCCTAGGAGATCAGCAACCCAGAGCACAGCTCTGAGCAAACCTCCCTGCCAGGGAAGCAGAAGGGCTTAAGGAGCAATGCTGTCTTGGTGGCAGATGGGTGTTGAGGTTAGGGCAGAGCTGCAGAGAAGACCTGAAGGGCCTCCTGGCTCGCCAAGACTGCCCTCGTCTTGATTCCCCGAGAGACTCCAGCTGAACCCACAAGCACTGCCAAAGAGCTTGGGGAAGAGGGAGTCAATACTCACAGCATCCTTCAGTCTCTTAGTGTAAGCCTTTATCAGACGACTGCAGGCATAAAGGGCCCTCTGTCTTTCCCACACTTTCCCAGAACGGAGCCAGGCCTCTAGGAGCTGTTGGAAGACCACAGCTAGATCAGGGTATGCATTGTTTGCACGCACACACACTCACACACATGCACATGTGCACGCGCGCACACGCACATATACACACACACACACACTCCTTTACAGTCTCCCACCTTTTCTTCCCCCGGGAGCCACACTAAGGATACATTGGCCTCCATGGGAATTCATCACCGCTGGGAGGTATGCAAACACTGAAGGCTTCTTATATTAGTGTATCTAACACTTGCACACAGCACTCACTCATCAGCAAAGATTGGGAGTGCCCTTGTATCTGTCCACCACAGCCATCTTGCTCCCATCAGGCAACAGCTCCCATTGCAACATGCCCTGACAACCAATAACACAACTCCTACAGCCACCACGGGCCATAGTTTTCTCCCCCTCCAGGGAAGAATTGCATGCCTTGCACCTTCCCCCAGAGGATCTCCTATTCTCAGATGATCCCCTAAAGCATGAGGCCCTCCATCCTTGGCTCTCCTCTTGACAAAAGAGAGTTTCCCTTTCTCCTCTTTGCTACTCACGTGAAAGGTTTCCTTGAGCCATGACAAGGTCAGTTCTTCCTCAAGACTTGTCATGAGGTGAGCAAGAGCTCCCAGGGTTCGTGCACAGAGAGCCTGAAAGCAAGAGAGGAGTGGCAGTTGAAATCACAGAGCCTCAGAACTCAGCCAGAGAGGCTGCCAGCATTCAGTGCACGATAAGGTGCAGCTCTGAACATGCAGAGCAGCAGAGGGGGATTGACAGGTACCTCTGCATGCTCAGCATCATCTACTGCCTCCCAGTCTATTGTCTGGTAAAGGGGAGGAAGGGGAAATAGGATTTGGAAGCACTCCTGAAGGAGATGACAGTTTTCCTTCTGGCTCAGAGATGGCTTGATCTTGCTGGCAGAAGACAAAAGAAAGCGTTCAGAAAGGACACTTGCTACTCCTTGCCAGAGGGGGTCCAGTGGCAGCTAGAGTTCCTCTGAAGCTGGAGCCCCAGTTCTCAACACTGCTGTTCCATGAGAGGGAGCACTTCCGCCAACTCCCGTGGATTCTTGCCCATCAGACTCCCAGGGTACAGAGAGCTGGGAGCTCTCTTCCCTCAGCAGCCAGCCAGCCAGCCAGCAGCCTTTCTCCAGCCTGGACCACTCTCTGTTCCACACTTCTCCAATCTACAGCCTCAGGCCACCTCTCTCCAACGCTGGGCTCCAGGCTCTGCACCACATTCACATCTTCCAAGATCATACAAAACGGGGACCATCACCTCACCCCACACCAAAGGCAGCTTCTCACCCCACACTCAGGTCAACTGTGAAGCTTCAATCAGCTCCTCTGTGACATGCGGAGCAATACCCAGCACTCAGGAGGAAAAGCCCTACCTCAAGTGCTCCACTGCAAGAATCGCCTTGTAGCGAACAGGAGAGGCCACACAATCCAGGGGCTCCTGCTTCATGAGGTCCTGCAGGTCACAGAGAGACAAGTACATAGAGGTCAGAGGGCAGGAAAGAAGAGGGCCTTGCCTCAGCCAGAAGGGCAGATTCTTCTTCCGCACGTGTGGCTAACACAGACAGCCTCCATGCAGGTTTCTCCCAGAACTGCCGGAAGACCGCAACTCCAGAGAGGACAGAGCCATTGCTCTTCCCAGGGATCGCCCACAAGCTGGCAGCGCAAGGGACCCTAGTGTGCTGGTGCCTAGGCCTCCGAGCTCCCAAGTTTGCCCAAGGCCTTTCTCAGCCCACAGAGAACAGTGCCTCTCTGAGGAAACCCCTCTCAGTGCACAGACTCTTCTGCAGGACAGCCTCTCTCACTCCATGTCACTCACCAGCACAAGCTCCAGCAGCACCCTCTTTGAAGCAAAGCTGAAGTTCGCACAGGTGCCAACGCCTTGAAGGGCGCAGCTGACTTCTGTGACACTCTGGATTAGGGCCAGCTTGAGTTCTGTGTCCTGAGGACCAGGAAATTAAAACAAGGTGACATAGATGAGGAGCTGTTCAAAGGACCAAAGGCCAAAAGATCAACAGGAGGGCCAAAAGATCAACCCAAGGGCCAAAGCTATTCTCAAAGTGCTGTGCAGGGAAGAAACTGCATCCTCCAGGAGCCTAGGGGGAAGGGCCTCTGGGTCTTATTTCAGTGGAAGGAGATCTCTCCTGGGATCCTAGGAAGACATGGACCACCTGAAAGCAGAAAGGAGCTTTCCCCAGCTTTCTACCCAAAAGAGAGCCCCCTGCACTCTGGCCCGAGGCAGTGGGGAAAGCAAATCTGGAACAACGGAAACTGGAAATGGGTGAAGGGCAAGGAGCAAGGCTCATTCAGGGAGCATTTACTGGGGCTGGGAAAGTGATGCCCAGTGGCTGCAAGGTGCAAGGAGAAAGATTTAGAGGCAGGGAAACAGAAAACACTAGTATGCAAAAGACGGCAGCAGTTCAGATTATCGCCAACACTACGAGGCTGCAGAGCCTCATCTGGAGCCCTCTGTTCCCCCGCGTGGGGAGCAACGGCTAGAACTGGACCTGGGATACTGCTTGTGCTTCGGGTCTCTGGCATCTCAGACAAGTCCCCCAAAACTCAAAGAACATCAAAGGGATAGAGTGGCAGGTTTGGAACTGGAGATCCAGGACTCTTGTTGAGAGCAGATCTTTCCAAACAGACGCTCTGTCTCAGTAAGCTCCGGTTCAGAGGAGGGCGGGAGCTAGCTCCAGACTAATTGTCCCGACACCGAGCATTCACAGCTCCTACCTGAGGGCTGGTTCTGTACTGGCACAGGATGTTCTCTACAATGTCCGTCTCAACCCGGGCAAGAAGCTGCTGCTTTGGTGCGTGGAGTGCTATTTTACTGTAGATGAGCATGACAGCAGCAGCTGTCTTTGCTCCGGTCTCCTTTTGGTGCTCCTGGAAAATTGGGAAAGTCAGGAGGATTCAGTCGAGCCTCTTCATTTTACCTTAGACTTCCCCTTTGCTTCTAGCTGAGAAACTGCCTCCAAACAGGTACGAGCTTGCCTTTTTCATCCACACTTCCCAAAGCATTTCACCAAGTATTTCTTCAATGCCTCTGTTAACTCCCTGGGGAAGACAGCTGTTCTCCCTCACACTGTCTCCCTCTCTTATGTCTAAGAGCTGCAGCTCTTAGACAAAGGAGGGCTGAAGTGCAGAACCTCCTTCCTTGACACCACCAGGAGTTTGAGCACTGCCCATTGACCATCCCTCATTTCCATTTGCCAGCTGAACTGAAACTACACCCAACACTGTTCCAATGGCCAGTTGCTGTTTGTTGCCACTGCTGGGGAATTTTGATCCATGACTTTGTAATGGGATCTGTCCTGAAGACGCCTGAAGCACCAGAACGCCTGGCTACAGGCTTCTGGCAGTTCTTACACAAGCAAAGAAAGTCAAGACAACATAGAAAACCTGCTTCCCTTACCTTCTGGAAGGTGAAGACCCTAGGAAGTCTCCTATTCTCCCTGGCAGCAGCAAAGTCATGGACCGTCTTCAAGGCCAGGTCGAAGTGGCCCTCAGCAGAGCATGCTAACACTGAAATTGGTCCCTGCAACACAACGGAAAGAGCGAGTCTGTTTCCATCCCACACACTCATCCCTTTCAAGCTTTCAAGCATATTGCCTGAGGGAATCAGCAGGAAAAAGCTCCAAGTCAGGCAACGAGATCCAAGCTGCCGAGGGAAGACTGGAGAGCGCAGGGATAGAGAGCACCCACCTCTCTCTCAGAAGGTTCCAGACATTTGACTCTTTCCAAATAGCTCTGCATCTGTTCTTGAACGTAGCTGATGTTCTGAGAAGCTGCCAGTGCTCCCCCCATGGCCTTATAGAGGAAATTCTGAAAGAGAAGAGGCCAGCACGAAGAGGTTGCTAACACATCAACCTGTCATCACTGGAGAAGCAGAACACCCAGCTACCACCCCATCTCAAGGACCAAGAGACAGCCAAGGCACCAAGACTATAAAAACAGCCCATTTCTTGGCCCAATCCAGTTACCAGCTCTATACAGAGAATTAAAGGAAGAAAAAAAAAAAAAAGAAAGACATTATGGAGGGCTGAGAATAGGAAGCAGTGAAAAGCAACTGTATTGGAAAAACCACGCAGGGAGAGAAGCATCCTGTGGCTCTGCCACCAAACCTCTCGAGGAAGAAAAGAGAAGTAAAGACCAAGTCTTAGCAGAGGACCAACCTTCTCCTTGGAAAAATCTGGATAGTGGGCCATCTGCTGAGTTAACTCGCCATTCAGTTTCACATTCCAGGTCTCATTCTTTATGGCTTCCAGAGATGTTCTCAGGAACTATGGAGAAAACAAAAAGTGAAGCAAATGCTTCCTCAGGTTTTGTCAAGGTCTTTCTCTCATTCCAATGTGACAAGAAGGTGTCTGGGAACAGCTCATGCTACGGATAATCCATCGTCCCTTCCCACCCCTTTAATCTGCCCCAGGCCCTTCTTCCAATATGGCAGCTAAGATTCTTCTGGGTCTCAGGAAACTATAGAGAAAGAGGCAGTAGTGCTTTTAGGACAACAGGCCCAAGTTCTGGGAGAGGACAGGCTTGCCCAAAACCTCACCGCTAAGACCCCACCTCCCAGGTGTCATAAAATAACTCTGTACCTGCAGCAGAAGGCGCTCCCATTCTGCATAGTCCAGGGAGCTCTCATCTTTTCCTGGGAAACAAGAGGACACAACAGCAAGTCATCTGATTACAGTGAGCCCAAAAGAAGCATCCACGTGTCTCCTTTGGAAGCAAAAAGTCCAGCATTCCCAGGCTACCAGCTCCCAGAATGTACCTATTATGTCCAGGCTCAAAGGCAGCTACTCCACCAGCCCCTTTGTGAGTCCGAAGGCACAAGGTAAGTCCAAGTCCCATTTGTTCAGGACCATGGAATCAAAGCTGGGGAATACTGACTGCTGGTCAAAGCAGCTGTCTATTTCCTCACAGAAAGAAAAATGAGGCAGAAGGGCCTTTCACAACCAGCTGGACCTTAGTGTAAGAGAGAACTGCCACTGCCAAGCTGGACTCAACTGGTGACTCTGAACTTCCAAGGAGAGGGCAGTGCCACAAAATCTCCTCAAGGGGGAATGTAACCACTCACAAACACTGTCCAAGCAAGGGCGGGAGGATGCTGCCAGAGCCTGCCATTCTGATGCAATATGCCAGGCTAAAGCCCACACAGGGATCAGATTATTTCAGGAGCATTACTTCTCTCAGCTGTCAGTTCCAGCTCCCTGGAACTGGGAGGGATGAAGAACAAGACAGCTTTAAGACACTCAAGGGCTCCGTTGTCCTCAGGCACTCTGGGGACCTGCCTTTTCCTGACTTCCCTTCTGTCCTCTTCAAATCAATCCCCTCCCAGCGGACACTTTACCTTCAAGGTACTGCAGCAAGGAAGGGATCTGGGCCATCCAGGGAATCCCCACCGCTCTGTCAATTGCCCTGTGAAGGGTCTTCAGCAGCTGCAGGGCAGCAGCTCCACGGCCGCCACCTTCATAAGGAGAGCAAGCAAGCACCTGGAAGAGGGAAGGAGAGAGAATTAGAGCTCCAGCCTGACAGAGGAACAGCAGTTTGTCTGAGAAAGGAGAGGGGCTTTGCAGGTGCCATGGCAGGCAGCACACAGCAGAACTGCTTCTCTTTTTGCACTGCCTCCCTGAGGAATGGCGCGTCCTTGCTATTCGAGAGATCCACACTGGGAATGCCCAGGCAGTCCTTGGAGGGCAAGACGCCCTCCGGCAGGCTTGTTCCTCCCTGAAGGCTGCAAGCATCTGCCTTGAAAACAGTCTCCATCCGGAGCTCTCCCCCTTTCCCTTGGTCAGGAAAACTCTGCCCCGAGAAGTCCCCAACTACTCACCAGGAGACGTACCAGCAGAGCCTGGGGAGTTGGCAGCTTGGCTGGAAAGAGAAAAAAAGATCCATTTCAGCAGGCCAAGTCCCACACATGATGATCACCCGTCCATCCCAGGCAAAGCCTCCAGGACAGGACTGAAGGGGCCTGATAATCTGCTGATAATTTGCCTTCCCCCAGCTTTTCCCATCTCAGGGTATCCATGCAATTAACGTGCTGAAAGGAAGGTAACTCCCCAGCACTGCCAGCAAGGAGTCCTCCATTTCACAGGGAGAATGCTGAGAAATGAAGAGCAAGGCATTTTCTCTGGGAAATGCGGAGGAAATTTCCACAAAGGAAATACAGGGCAGGACTCCCTGTCACCTAGCAGAAGGGCAAGGCTGTGCTATTCACTCTTCCCAGCCTCCCAGTTGGGTCTGCCAGGGGACAGAGAGACACACAGGCTCAACCTGTCCACCTGACAGAGCAGGACAGAATACATTGGAAGTTTCTCTTTTTTACCGCGTTCTTGGTAGCACAGGTAGTTGGGTTCTTCCTTCTCTTCTGCTCGCTCCTGTCTCTCCACGAGCTCCCTGAGGCATCGGGAGAGTGGGATCAGAGTGCCAGTGTACTCAGCTGGCACTACGAACTGGAGGAGCCTTGGCCATAGGAGCTGCAGAGCAAAATACAGCAATTCAGCACGTCATTCTTTCCATCCCTTCAACTCCTGTTTTCACAGTGGTTGTCCTCTGTGGCTATGACCCATCCCCTCCACTGTTAGCCCTCTCCAGGGCATTACTTCATGTCTCTCCCACCTTTTCTCTTGTCTCTCTTCCTTCTAGTCCACTGTCCTAATCCCCACTTGAGCCCATCTCTTGGATTGTTACTCACAAGGCTTCATTTCCCCTCTCCTCCGACATGACATTCTGGTAGCCCCATGCTCGGAAGAGCTTGTCAGCAGGGAGGGGGAGGGCTGGAAAAAGGTATCCTCAAGGCAAGAAGTAGCACCAGGTGGTGGGATGACTTACTCTTGTCATGCTGCTTGCTGAGACGTCCAGGGTGTCAAGGACATTTAAGCAGAGAGTTTGAAGCTCAGTCTCTGCCAGTGCTTCGCTCATAAAGAGGTTTCCTGTCTCCTGCAAGACACAAATTTGAAAACACTCCCATCAACTACTGTTTCTTCAGTAAGAGGCTAGAGGCTTCAGGAGCAGACTTGGCTTTTGCTTCGGGAGCACAGGTCACCTGAGGTAAGACAATGGGAAATCCTATAGTAGGGGTCACATCCTGGACTGCAAGAAAAACTACACAAAATGCAACCAGAGAGAGCAACTGCCTGTTTGCAATTACCCAACCAATGGGGGTAAATGGTTTATTCGCGATAGCAGATGCTCAATGGCCCGAGCTCTGTTTTAATGACACCAAAGAAACGCTCTTCAGAGGAGTTCTGCTCAATTCCTGCACTGAAAGGAGCAGAACTGGCCCCAAGGACAAGGAAGAGGAGGTGGGAGTTCTTGACATGCTTCTCCTTACAAATGCAGCCTTCAGGAGCCTCACAGCAAATGAATGAACAAGAGGAAAGGCACAGCCAAAGTCAAGAGCTTCACCAAGTCCGTGTTCTGGTGAGCCACTGGGAGTTCTTGACACGCTTCTCCTTACAAATGCAGCCTTCAGGAGCCTCACAGCAAATGAATGAACAAGAGGAAAGGCACAGCCAAAGCCAAGAGCTTCACCAAGTCTGTGTTCTGGTGAGCCACCTACAAGGAGTCATTCCCTGTGGACCTGGCTGGCAACACCTAAGAAAGAGGTGCCTGTGGTCCCTTTGTTTCCAGAAAGCACACAGGGCCCGAAAGCACTGCATGGAGGGCAGGACAGGTTTGGACAGAAATACGGAGTACAAGGAAAGAACTGGAAAGCTTTTCCAGCTTGTCCTGCTTAGCCCACGATTTCTGTCTTTTGCTGATCATCCATCAGCAGTTCAGAAAAGACTTGTCCACCTTTGTATCCTGCTGAGAATCCACTTTTCCAAAGCGGCTTTTGCCAAGCAGTTTTGCTGAAATCCCTGGCAGCACCACTGCTCTTTTCTTACTCTCCCACGGTGCCTCCCATTGCATGACATGGTGGTGTAGCACCACAGCCACACCCTTGACAGCAACAGAGACACCCATGATTCATGTCGGTTGGGATGCTGATGAGATCATGGCACCAGGCACTCAAGGGCTGCTGCTTGGGGGCCTCCACATTTTCAGGGAAGCTCAGTGCAGTAGTCAGTGGACAAAAGGCACAGAACAAAGCCCAAAATGTCACATTCTCTTCTTACCAGTCTGCTGGTGGCCCGACTGAACTCCCTGAAAACATAGGCCACCATACCCCAGGCCGAACAGTTCTCAACACCAGAGCTGAACAGTTCCTTGATGAAACCAAGAACAGCCACCTTCACCTGCCAGGAAGGAGATTGCAAACAAGAGTAACCATAAGTCCTTCTCTCCGAAGCAGGAAACATATGCCTAGGCTAGATCCAAACTGCATAGGGAAATGCTTCCCCGTCACTCATCAGGCTACCATCCCTTCCCCAGCCACCTCACCTTACTCCGGTGGTCTCCAAAGACAGTTTCCACTGCCTTGACAACCAGGAACATGTTCTTTCTTATCACCATTGCTGAAAGGAAGTACAGGTACGTTGAGGTAGAGCCTAACCCTCAAAAAGAGCACTGTCAAAATGTCTCTGCTTTCTCATGGACAGCTAGACAGAAAGCACAGGGCCAAAATCTAACTTCAGGGGAAGCAGCAGAAGCCAGGAGCAACAGGGACTGCCTAACACAGAGAGTTAGAAAAATGGGATCCACACTGGAATTCACTGTTTATACTCAGAGTGTTACTGAGCTTCAACTGTCACCCCTGACAAAGCGTGGTCAGTAACTATCCAGATAGACTGCTCAGCTGGGTTTGATACAGTTGGAGACAGTACAATTCATTTGGGTAACACAGTCTTTGTAAGCACCCACGCATTTCTGTGCTTCACCCTTTCTCAGCTGAAACATGGTAAGGTGCTTGGTCCACACTGAGCCTGCCCTCCATGGATTTTGACAAGGCTGCTGGCCTGTTTCTCAGAGCTGAAGGGGACTCGGGCAACTTCCGAGATACCTCAGGGAGTGTGCACTTCTTGTGCACTCAGGTTACAGAGGAGTCCGGTCTACCACAGCCCAACTGCACAGCCTGAACACCTCCTCTGGTCAGGCTCTGGCAGTTCCTGGCTTCAGCTCTTGGCTGTTTCTGCTTGTAGTCCCTCAGCCAAAGTACATCATTCCTCCTATTTTCTTCCTAGTGTTACTTACGGTCACAATGAACAAAGAATTTCAGCAGAGACAGGGCTGCTGTTCTAGAAGCCTCGTTCTCAGCCTCCAGTTGTGAGTACAGAAACTCCATGGTCTCCTCAGGGAAGCTTCGGGCTGGAGGGAAGAAATCATGTTCTAGGTTAACAATCAAGCTCTTCTCACTTTGCAGAGCTTTGCAGGAGAGTTTCAAAGAAACCACAGCCAAATTCTGTCTTCTCCTTACCTAGTAGCAGCATGCAGTGGCACAGCTCTGTTTCATGGTGAATGCGGTGCTTCTTGGTCACATCCGAGAGCTGTGGGAATGAGGTACGTTTTAGGATCAGTCTTCAGAGAGACTGAAAAGAATCGCTCCTATGAGGTCTTGTCTCCCTGGGGACTCACAGGGAAAGATGCCATTCAAGGACAGTGCTCTGTCCTCACAAAGCTGTCTTCTGCTTTCCCCCCACCCTTCTGTCTCTCTGGAACTCTACGGAGAGCCCAGAGATGAGCTTGTGCTCTGACAGACAGCTTCTAGATCCTGGAGTCAGAGATGAACACCTTCCTGAGCGTCTTGTCAGCTCCACTCTAACACTCCAGAGGGAGTTTGAGCCTACGACAGGGGACCCACAGCCAAAACAGAGGCTACGCCCTAGAGGCAAGAGCAACCTTTGAGTTCCAGTCAGTTCCGCAGCAGCAAAAGGCCATTAGGATACAAGGGCTGGCTGGGATTCCACGGCTCAACTTTAGCTCTCTGGGCTCCAGATTCCTCCTGCTCTCTGCCCGAGCAGGAAACTCCTTTGTGAACTGAGCTGTCCCTGGAACCCATGCAAAGCAGGCCTGGAAAAGTCTGTGGGCACCTGGCTGGAATGGGGGCCTCAACAGCTGCATGGACCTGACTGCAAGGTATGAGAAAAGCCCAGAGGAGGGAAACTCTGCCCTGCCACCCCATGGGTCTTTCCTGCCAACCAGAGGCAGACCTGCTAACCCAAGGGGAGGTGCAAGATGTTCAGCCCCTGCTTACCTGGTTGTGCACAACAACGCAGATGACAAAAACTACTTCTCTGGGTATAAAGGGCTCAGTTTTCTCCACAGCTTCCAAGAAATGCCTGAGACACTACAAGAAAAAGTGAAAATGAGAGGGTGGCTTGTGAGCGAGAGCAGCCCATTAACGCAGGACAGCATGCCTCCACAGTTGGCTGTTCTCTGCCCTGAAAAAACAGGCAGTATCAAGCCTCCCCCTCCATCTGTGTGCGACTGTCTTGGCTTCTTCTCTAACAGGTTCCCAGCTCCTCCAGGAACTCCCACGGCTCCCTGCTCCCAGCACACACTCACCCTGACCCATGCAGCCACATCGTATCTTGCCAGACACCTCACCTTGGTCACGCGAAAACCGCCTTGGACCTCTTCATACTGGTCCAAGAGCCAGGAGAGCTGGTCGCACACATACTCTTGATACTCTTCCTGATGAAGGAGGAGGCCCATCATAGCTGCCACAGCCCTGATGATGTCCTCCTTGAGCTGCACACAAGGAAGACGGAAGACCTTTGTTTGCTCCGACTGAAGCTCTGCTCTAGGAGGCAGCATCCCCCAGACACAAACTTCCCTCTTCCCAAAGACGGCCATTTCCCAGCTTCCTCTGGAGGAAACGGTCTTGCTCGAGAAGAGAGAGAACATTTCCCCTTTTCTAAACCCAAGACCCTTGGGTCTCAAAGGCCACTGGAATTTGTCTGGTTCCCAGCAGTGGTTCTCCAGACCCAGCCTGGCCTCACTAGTTCATCGCGAGGCTGCAAAGCGGGACTCCAGGCACACTGCCTGTTGGCCCACAGCATTTCCACACTGTCAAGCTGCAGCAGGCTCCCAGCTCTAGACAATGCCTCAGACAACCTGCTTCCTCCCTGGAAAGCACTTCTCCTGAAGTGACACCATTGTTCCCCAGAAAGACACGTGAACGCCAGCATTGCAGCTGCTGCTGCTAAAGGGCCACAAAGGCAGCCAGTCTCACCTTCTTTTTACAGTCCAGCCAGTTTCTGACCACATAGCAGAAGAAAGGGTATGTCCTCTCACAAAGCTGGGCTTCCCCTATTCGAGGGAAGGAGCACTTTGCCCAGTCTTGGAAGTAAACAGTCACCCCTTTCGACCACGTTTCCAGAACTGCATGAAAGATGGGGAGAAGGGTCACTCTGTCAAGTATGTCCCAGAGAGAAGAGTTTGCATTATCACTCCAGCCTGTCTCAAACTGCCGTCCCATGCTCATCAGCACTTAGCTCCAGAGCAGTTTTGGGTTCTGGGGCAGGCGTGAAATGTTTGAAAACGCCTTCCTTGAAATGCTAAGCTGTTTCTCTCCTCCCTCTTCTCCTTGTTGCTGCTAATCCTTTTTCCCCCTCCAAGATTAGCTGTTGAGTAGTAAAATTAGCTGAGTAGTAAAACTCCAACAACTCCATTCCCTTCCCGGCCACAGCCATCTCCTGAGCTTTAGACACTCTTTTATGTTGTACAGACTGTTTGGAGCTTTAAGGGCTTGAACTCCCTAGAGGTTCAGAACCTGCAGTAACAGCTTGAGAGAAGAGACTTGGGTGCCCACTGCTGCTCACTAACTTCCCCTTCCCTCTGCGTCCCAATGCAGCCCTGGCACTAGAGGTGGACACTTACCAGCACAGAAGGCTTGCTTCATCCTACTGCTCTGTACTCGCCCCAGCATGGTGTACATGACATTCCAGGTCATTTCCAGAAACGGGATGCAGCTCAGTGCTGCAGAGAAGGGCAGAGGGAAAGCAAACAACCTGCTGTCAGGAAAGCTGTTCAGCAAGGGTGCCCTTCCCCGAGGGATGGGAGCAGGGAAGCCCTTCAGGGTGGGACTGGAAGGAGAGTGGAGCAGAACTCTGCTAGGCTGGGTCTTCCTGCGGTCCCATCCTTAGGGCACTTAGCTCAGGGGACAAAGCCACCACTTCCAACTGCTCCCAGGCAGCAAAAGATGCGGAAGCCATAACCCTGTAGCCCTCCCATATTCCAACAACTGAAACCCTTCTCCCGCTGCTCAAAGAAGCCAGCACCAAAGCATGCAGCCCAAGTTGCCATACCATAGCTCGTGGCCAGTTTGCTGAGGGTTATAAAAACAAATTCCTGAGGGACATCCTCCACAGGCTTCAGATGATGCTGTAGCTCTTCCATGACTTGTAGGAAGTGAGAGCGGGCCAGGGAGACCAGGATGTCACTTGCTGCTCTTTGCACGACATCCGTTACACCCTACAAAAGGACCATGAAGGAAAACCATCAACACAGGAAAGACTGAGGCAGCGGGGCAGATGGAACTAGCCAACGATGGCTGTATGACTTCAGCTCTACATTTCCATGTTGAAGGGAAGAGTGAGAGAAACGTCATCTCTCCAGAGAGAGCCATCAGTGATAAATATTCCCTGCCCTATTTGGCTGCCACCGCTTTGACCATTTGTGAAAGGTAAGCAGTTCAGAAGTCCTAAACTTGTTGGTCAAGAAAGAGTTTGACCATTTGCCCTTCTGCACTACTGCTGCCTCTCCCTTCCCTTTGTGACAGCGGGAGAATAGGAACAGAGAAGCTCCCAGAAGGCTCCAGCAACAAACACGCTCCACACAGAAGGCCAGATGGAATATTGGGTACAGCAGGGAAGGGACTGGCACTTCGCCATGCCTCTTCCTCAAAGCAGGATGACTACCTAAGAACGGTAATCCAATGGCCAACCGTGTGGAAGCAGGCTGAGTTTCTGCCTCCCTGCCTGGAGCCTTTCCCTTCAGCACAGACATGCTTGTTACAGCAGTCGTGGGCCTGCTTGCCCCAGCTCCAGCCAAAGGCCCAGGCAAACGTGCCACTTTACACAGGGCAACTACTTCAGAGGTTGCACCTGCTCAAGAGCTTGGCTGGATATGGCCTTTTCCCTCAAGGAGTCAGCTGCCCTGAGGAAGAGTCTCCCATAGTGGGATTGGGGACTGTCATTGGTTCTTAAGGCAAAGGGGAGATCTTTGGTGTCATGCTATAGCTTTCCAGACAACAGGGCTCTAGGCAAGATGCTTTGACTAGCTTCGAAGAGAACAAGCTTACCACTCTCAAATCCCTTGAAGCCAATGTTATTAATTGGCTTAACAGATCTCTCTCCAAATGGTCACCATCTTCCTGGAGGATTCTGCCCAGTTCCTGGTAAATTTCTACCCGATTACCCTGAGGACAAATCAGAACAGGGAACATCTGAACTTCTTTCTCCTTGATGACCAGGATGTCTTAGAGCACTTGGTCCGTACAGCCTCCCAAACGGCATCATGCAGACAGCTCCATTTCAAGGATCTAGTCCTAGAAAGTAGCTGAGTGACCAGCCTCACAAGGAAGTGTTTCGCCAAACGGAGGATCCACCCATTGCTCTGGTAAGGATCTCCCCAACTTCACAGCTCCCTCCGCTCTGCTGGATATTCTGCAACCACACAGTTGCTGCCCCAAAGAACTCATAGCTCCTCTAGACCAAACAAAGTGCCGGGGGCAAAAGGAATACACGGGACAATGGCATTTCCAGACTTCCTTGGTAGGGCCTGACTCACAGGCTTCCCCCGGCTCCTTAGGGAAGTTCCTGGGGTAACTTTTGTGGATCATCCCGGGAGATCTGCCTTCCCTGCACAGATTGGTTCTCAAATTATGTTTATGTTTCACTGTCTTTGAGAAGTCAACAAAGATCAAAGCATGGTCAGAGCTGCAGACAGCAGCCCAGACAGAGAGGCCGGGGGCTTAGGGTGGGTGTAGGACTACTGCTGCGCTCAGGAAGTTTTCAGAGAATATGTCGACAAAAGGAGGAAGCCTGGGAGAGCAAATGACCAGAAGGTTGGCCGTGTCCTCTACTGCACTCCTGCCTTCTGTGGGAAAGGATGATGCGCAGTAGCGTTGTCTCCTAATGACTGGCAAAAATTGCATTTCTGTGATGCGGTGTTTGCAGGAGAGTGCATTTACCATGTGGCAAGAGCACATCCCCTGGTGCCTGAGCCAGGCACGTTTGGAATCCAAGTGCTTGAATTCAGGTGGAATCCACTGAAACTGCCACTCCCTTACCTCATTTTCCTGCAGTCGGCGCAGAAAGGAGACCACAGAGCCAGCCAAGGTGTTGGTGGCTGCAGGAGGAGACTCTGCATCCACGCCTCCATCCTCAGGCTCCTCAGGTCTCACCCTGGAAGCTCTTTTAGTCAAGCGACCTGGAAGGAAACAAGCTGAGGATTACCTGCCCTCAGGTACTAGCATCAGGCAGGGTCAAACGGCTCCCCAGCCTTCAGGGAAATTCCTCCCCTCACTGCTAACACCAGAAGACCAGCTGGTTTGCAGCAGGTGCCTCTATTACCCAACCAAAGGTGGGCGTATTGGAGCCACCAGATTCAGGCAGGCAGGCCTGACGTCTGGTAGATGGCATCAAAGTTGTCTGCAGTGTGCCGAGGAGACACAGCAGAAAAACGACTCTGCCTTGGTTGCTTCCTTTCCCTTCCCTCTGAGGGATTTTGTGGATGAGTTCCTTGGGTGAGAAGTTCACAGCAGGAGGATCCAGGTCGAGATCAGGCATTTAGAAATCGAGCAGAGGACAGCCCCGAACGGGAGGAGCTCTGTGGGCCTGCCATAAAGAACTGAGGAGTGGCCCTTACCCCACCACAATCGTAATCTCTTCATCTCAGAAGGAATTCCTTCTGGACAGCAGTGCTCTCTCCAACTACCTCCTCACAGGTGAAGGAGCAAGCCACTGAAGACCCCACCTCCCCAGACGCCCGGGTGGGCAGCCAAGGCCATTGTGACACCCCCGCGTCCCATGCATACCTCACAGACGTCTCCTGACTGCTGAGGGCTGGTGTCCCAGGCAGTCCCTCCCTTGGGGGATGGCACCAGATGTGGGCACAGGCTCAGGAGCAGGCTCCTTGCCCTCCCACAAAGCCACTTTTCCCCATCTCGCTCAGTCACTCGTTCGTGGGTCTTACTTCTGGAGTGGTCAGGAGTATGGACGGTATCTGCGAGTCTTCTCACACCTCCTTTTCTGTTCAGTTGGCATTTTCCAGCGACTGGAGATGGAGTGATCACCTGGACTGATGGGCTCTTTTCTTTCTTTCTTTTCTGTCATGATGTCGATGCCCTCAGAAAAAGAGGCTTATGCCATACCCTGGAGATAGAGTATTTCTCAACAGATTACAAGAAGACAACCTTATGTGATTGTAATTTTCATATGACAGTGAATAAAGATAAAATTGTAAACATATTTTCTGGAAAGTCTTTTTTTTCTGTGTAAGGAAATACATTTTTGTGCATATTTCCAATAAAATGTAAAAAAAAAAAAAAAGTAACAGCATTCTATTATTGTTGCCTAAAGCTTTTTTCCAGTTAGTGTGCATTTCAATTAATATATTTTAAATGTACAAGTATTACAGATAGCAATGTTGAAATATAAAAATTGATTTTTGAGTTACAAGCAACTTCCATTTACATCCACATATTAAAATGTTTAAAAAATATCAATTAAAGAAATCTTGAATTATTCTTCTCATCAGCCAGCTCCTGGGAATTCATTAGCCAGGAACTTTCAAACATCCCCCCCACCCAAATGTTTAATCACAGAACTGTATTCACAATTTTTATTTAGCTCACATGGTAAGACAGTGGCTTATTGTTTATTCACTGTTCCTGTGACAAAAATCTAATATAGCATGTACAAGAACATCAGATACTTAGACTAACAGAAAATCAAACCACTAATCGTAATTGTTAATTGCTATTGCTAATAAGCAGTCACAGTGGCGCTGGGGTAGCACGTGTAGTGGAGGCTAAATGCAATAATACCTCGTTTTGATGTTGTTCTCTTATACGAAAGCACTTGGAGCAGATTAAGACATTTCTCGTACTATTTTGTTTATTGAGTGGACCCTGATACTGGGGGGAAGCTGCCGTGAAGCAGACCTAGTAGTCAGCTTCCTTAGAGAAGGCATCTTGTCCTGTGTTTGAGGGCTTCCAGTACGTTTTGACAGACAGTAGCGAATGACGGGTTTCCTTTGGACCCCCCCAGGGAGCAGAAAGTTCTGCCTGGAAGGCAAAATGTTTCTTGCGGCTGGGTTGGAAGAAGCTGGCTGCTTCAGCAGTGACAAGTCTGGGGAGTCACGGGAAGTTTTGAAAAGACGGTCGTTCCCTTTTCTAGAAGGCTATGCACTTTGGTTCCTAATAGCTGTAGTAATGAAGCCAGGTAAGCGTTCGGGAGGAGCCCAAGCCACTTTTGTCTAGCGAGTATTTTGCAAGGGGGGCAGGAAAGCGCTGCGCCCTGCTCCTTGCTGCCCTCACGTGTCTGAAAAGCGGCACTGCACGCGGGAGGGGGGGCGCGCATGCGCATTGCGTTCCGGCGCGCTGACTGCTGCCCTCGCGTGTCGACAAGGCAGCACTGCAGCCGCCGGCGGCCACCGCTGCGTACAAAGACCGTGGCAGGCAGCCCGCGCACACGTGCGCGCTGCCGGTCGCCGTGTTCGCCGCTACTCTGCGCTCTCTCGGGGACGGGTAAGCGAAGGGGCCACGCTCGTGCCCCCTGCCCGGTGCTCACGGACCGGGAGCGCTTTTCCCGAGAGGGCTTTTCCTTCTCGGTGCTTCCTGGGGGCGCAGGGACGGGCAGTGCCGTCTCGGAGCTGCTCCGCGGCACTCTCTCCCCGGGGCAGCCCCAGCGCCTGCTCGCTGATGCCTGCCGCTCTCTCGGGCGCGGGCAGAAGCAGCCTCGGGGCGCTCGCTGCTCGGCCTGAGCGCCGGGGTGGCGCGGCGGGCTGCGGTTGGCGCGCGGGAGCCGGCCGGCTGCAGTGCGGCGCTGCGACCACGCGAGGGCGCCATTGCGGGTCTCGCCTGCCTCGCGCTGCGCTCCCCCGCCCCTCGCGTTCCCCCGCCCCTCTCGCGCGGTCCTGGGCGGCGCACGCGCGGTGCGGCGGCGCGTGCGGGGTGCGGTGGCGGGCAAGATGGCGGCGAATAGGGCGGGTGTTTTGGCTGGACGGCGGCGGGCGAGGGCAGAGGCGGCCTGGAGTCGAGCATGTGGGGGCCGCGGTGAGGTGAGGTGAGGCGAGCGTGTGCCTTCGGGTGCCCGCGGGTGTCGGGCTGTGTCTTGCCAGCCGGGGCCATCGCTGCGTGGAGGCGGCGGGGCGGGGCGGGGGGGGGGAGTCGGGCCCGGCGCCGCCCCGCGCCGCGCCGCGCTGGGTCTGCGCGGCGCCGGGTCTGCCGGAGCGCGGCTCTGACTCTCCCTTTTGCGTGTGTCGCCTGTAGGGCCCTGGTTCCTCCCCAGCGCGGGCCGGGCCATGCGCTTGCCCCTGCGGACGCAGCCTGGAGGAGTGTGTGGGGGGGTGTCTGCGCGGGGGTCTGGATGTCTCTAGCAGCGTCACGGCAGCCTGATGCCTCCTCTCGTCTGGGACGCGGGGTCCTTGGTGAGTTCCCTGCTGCCTCCTCTGGCATTCTCTGCGAGCTCATAGATCCCTCCACCTCCTCTCCCCCCACCCCCCGCCCCGCTCCCCTGTCTGGTGGGGTGGGAGACCGGTGGCTCCTGCTGCCGAGCTGAGAGCCACGTAGGGCACCCCTATGTGCTCACTACGCATCTGGGATGGCACCCCCGCCCTGAGGGCCCCGCAGAGTCCCACCCTTCCTGCAACCAGCCCCCTCAAAGCCAGTAAACCACCCACAAATCCTGCCCCAACGCCCCCACAGGCCCCAAAACGCCTCCGAGCCCTGCCGCAATGTTGTCACTGACTCCAGACCTTCCCCTGCACTCTGTCCAAGGCCCCAAACCTTCCTCAAACTGCTGCCAGACCCAGTCCCCGCAGCAGTGAGGCGTTCTAACAAAGATGGGGTGCGATCTGCGTCTCCACCTCGACTCAGTCCCGCTTTAGAGAAACAGGAACTTACAGCACTTCCTGGTGAAGAGTGTTGACGGGTGGATGCGTGGATGACAAAGAGATTTTTCTCTCTTTTCTTCTGAGCCGCCTCTCAGAAGCCTCTGTGTGTGCACGATGTGGCTGATCTGGGATAATCATGCTGTGCGCAGTGCTTAAGGAGAACATTGCCCTAAAATGGCAGGCTAAGGAATAGCCTTAAAAACCTAAAAGGCTCGGGAAAAGCCAAAGAGAACACCGATGGGCTCTGGGAAGCCCCAGAGATGCTAGCGAAAACAGCGTGGCTTTTAGGCACCTCCTCAGAGCAGCAGCAATGTCTCGCTCCAGCCTATGGGACAATGGGGACTCTTAATTACCGCCTTGAATTACCACAAGTGTTGCAAAAGCAGAAGGGACTAGGGAGCATGCAGAGCAGGTTATGGACTATATGTCAAGTTTAAACAAGCAACAAGCCCCTCTGCAAACAGAAACAGGTTTAGCCCTAAGTAATAGACGAAGGTAGCTGTGAGTAACGTGAAGCGAAGTGGTGACGTCAGTCACCCCGAAAGCCTCGGAGAAGCGGTCTGAAAATCTGGTACCCTCACGGCCTCGGCAGTCTTTTTGGTTTGTTTGGCAGGGTAGCCCACCGAAGGGGGACATCTCGAAGAGAAGCAGCAAGACCTCGGGATCCGGTGGTTCATTTTGGTCGTCGCCTGTGAGGCCAGCATCCAAGAGTAAGAGGAAGCTAGGAGCAGTCTCAAAAAGGTAATAGGTTTGAAACGGAGACAGGCAAATCGAGGGCTATCTTTCTTCCACATAGTTAAAGACGGAGAGAGTTGTCGGTTAAGCGCATGCATACGAGGGTTTGCGAACAGTAACAGTAACACTGAAGCGGAATAAAAATAAGGTTTTGTGGAAGATGGCGTTAGGTAGGTATTAGGCGACGTGCCCGCCTGCCTAATAACCTAGCCCTAATTGCTGTGTGTAACGTTTCCAGACCGTTTACCCTGCAACGTATGGTGCAAAGTGCCGTATTAAGACCTTTCCCTTAAGGAAAAGAAGAAGAAAAAAAAGAAAAAAAAGGGGAAAAAAGAAAACAGGGTAAAGAGAAAAAGATCATGCATAAACCTAAGCGTTTCACTGGAAGTAAAACGCGAGTTTATCGCTTCCTTACAGAGATGGAACCAAGGACAGCAAATGCTGACGAAGAGAAGAGACGGACGAGCGTTTGCTTGCGGTTAATACCGAAGGGACGGGATGAAATAAGGAAGCCAGAATGCAGCGGCCCCTCGATATCACCAGGAACTGCTACAGGAGGAGGCGTTCTGGCACGGGTAACTAGGGTAAGTATCGCTAATGACCGTTAGCAGTTATTTCGGCCTCCCCGAGGCAGCGCTGAGGACTGAGTAACCCGTTCCTACCCTGTGGCTGCTGTTCCCTGTATCTGCCTTAGCTTTGCTTTGGCTGTTTCTCTTTTGTTTTGTTATCGTACGCGCAGCTACGGAAAGGAATAGATGTCATACTTACTTTTTTAGATTAATTGCCACGGCTGAAGTTGAAGAGACCGAGAAACGTAAGCCCCAAAGGGGCACATCTTGGAGAGAGGGGGCTAGACCTAGCGATCCAGTTGTTCGTTTTGGTCGTCGCCTGTGAGGCCAGCATCCAAGAGTAAGAGGAAGCTAGGAGCAGTCTCAAAAAGGTAATAGGTTTGAAAGGGAGACAGGCAAATCGAGGGCTGTCGTTCCTCCACGTAGTTAAAGACCGAGAGAATTGTCGGTTAAGCGCATGCATACGAGGGTTTGCGAACAGTAACAATAACACTGAAGCGGAATAAAAATAAGGTTTTGTGGAAGATGGCGTTAGGTAGATATTAGGCGACGTGCCCGCCTGCCTAATAACCTAGCCCTAATTGCTGTGTGTAACGTTTCCAGACCGTTTACCCTGCAACGTATGGTGCAAAGTGCCGTATTAAGACCTTTCCCTTAAGGAAAAGAAGAAGGAGGAAAAAAAAAGGGGGGGGGGCGGGGGGAGGAAAAGAGCACGGTAAAGAGAAAAAGAACATCTAAGTGTTTCCTTGAAAGTAAAATGGGAGTTTCTCTCTTTGTTACAGAGATGGGACCAACGATAGCAAATGCTGACCAAGAGAAAAGCTGGACAAGCAGTTTTTTGTGGTTAATACCTAAGGGACGGGATGAAGCAAGGAAGCAAAAATGCGGCGGACCCTCGATGTCGCCAGAAGCGGCTGCAGCAGGAGGTGTTCTGGCACGGGTGACTTAAGGCAAGCGTCGATAATGACCGTTAGTTATTTTGGCCTCCCAGAAGCAGCACTGAGGACTGAGTAAACCGTCCCTACCCCGTGGCTATCGCTAACTGTATCTGCCTTAGTTTTGCTTTGGTTGTTTCTATTTTGCGTTGTTACTGCACGCGCGTACATGGAAAGGGAAAGACAGAACGAATGCTCTCTTAGATTAATTGCCACGGCTGAAGTTGAAGAGAGTAAAAAACGTGAGCAAGCTGAAGTAATAGAATCCAAGGGAGCCAAGTGAAAGCTGTCTCCCTCTGCCAGAAAAAGGGAAAGCCCATTCCTCCTGGCGAGGAAGGAGTGCCGTTAATAGCGATCCGAATAATAGATCGCCAGCGTATAACGGAAGGTCTGTATGCATTACGAGAAGTGCTCTGCGTACATTTGTCTCCGTGCGTGTGACTTTACGTGCCTGTGAAGCGTCATACTTCATGAGCTGCGAGACAGCAAATTATTGTCTTGGGGGTGTGGTGGTCAAGTGACCAGAGCTACTGAAGAGGAAGGGAGCGAGAGAAGGGTCTGAAGTGTAAAACTGAGAGATCGATTTCAGGAAAGCTCGATGAGTGCGAGCCCCAGGTTAGTTACCTGGCAATGGTATTTGGGGAGACGGGAAGACAGTAGATAGGTTGAAGCCTCGTGGAATTAAGGCTCCTTCTCACCAGTTCCCGCTTAGAGCAATTGTAGGAGGATTTAGTTTCCTCCAGCAGCATTAAGGTGGCTTTGCCGGTGTCAGCAGACCATGGTGGAAAGTACTGGGAGGGAGTCAGGAAGGGAGCTGGGATGAGGAACGTGACGCTGCTTTCACTGAACTGGGAGAAGTGGCTATAAAACCTCCTGCCCTCAAATTCCCAGGACAAGGAAAGCCTTTTTCGGTAATGCTTTCCACATCTGCTGACTGCGTGGGAGCAGCACCGCTAGAAAATGGCGGTAAAGGAAAGCGGGTGCCAGTCGCCTCACCTTTACGTCCCCTTTGGGGCTGGAACAAAAAGTCTCTGGCTGTGAGAAAGACTGTTTAGCAGCGATCTGGGCTGTAACCGTCTTTGAGACTTTTAGCTTTGATCGCGCAGGGGCCATCCAGTCTGTTCAATTCCCTCTAAAGTAGTCACGTCAGGGAAATGAAGAGACAGCGGAGTATCATCTATCCAAGTGGCGCAGTGGGTGCTGATCTTAATGAGCGGGGGCAGGGGGGCGGTTGCTGTGCAAGTGTTACAAGCAGTGGCTCTTCTTGTGCGCGTCTGAATTGACTGAGGGGCAGAGCACGGTTGCGCCAAAAACATGGACGCAGGAGGTTTCCGAGAGGTTGATCTCTAGCGGCTACTTAGTCTGACTTCCCTTTCGCGGCAAGCCCGACTGTCTTCATAGCTCCCAGAACAGGGGTTGGGGGAAGCGGTACTTGTGGCTTGCGTATTCTCATTTACCTTGCTTGAGTGTGTATATTGGATCCACTTTTGTGCTTATAAACAACTTTGGATTCTTATGATTTTCTGCAGAGCTTTGATCTTTTTCTTTTTTTGCTTTTTCTTCTCGGTTTTTTTTTTTTTTTTTTTTTTTGCTTTGCTCCCTCCCTGATGGATTTTACTATGCCTCCGTCAACGAGCGCTGGCTGGCAAAGTTGCTGTGTCCCAACGGAGACTCTTAGGCGAGACGGAGGAGTTCAGATCCGCAGCCTGCCAGAAGAACGTCGCTCGGGAGGGGTCACTAGCCTCGAGCTATAGGCGCTGGCGCGTGTGGCTCGTTGTGTCAGACGCGAAGGGGTTTTCTTTGGCTGCGGAAATTTTAGCTTGCCTTTACACCCTGTAGCGGTAGTATTTTTGTTTTGATAAACTGTGTTAATCGTAGGCGTTCAGGACCTCGGGGAACGACTGTGTGCTGCCGTGAAGAACTACAGGCTACCACCGCTCTCGGACCTTTGTAAGTTATCACGTGTCGAGAGCTTTCAGGAGAATTCAAACGCCAGCGGAAAGGTTCTCCACCCAGTCCCGACAAGGAGGCTTCGGCCACAGGAAGGTCGGCAGTGTCCTTACCGGACTCGCGGGTAATAAGCCACGATGCGTGGACCGGCAAAGGAGGGGGGAATAGCGACTGGTAGCCCAGAGTCTTCGGTAAGACAGAGTCTTGCTGTTGCTAGCTGGGCCACAAGGTCTGTGCGAAGCCTCGCCTGTCTGTTTGGAGCTCTGTTTTGGTCTGTTTAGCTGGAATGACCAGTGAGGCCTAAAATAAGAATTTTCGTGGCTAGATGGGTAAGCTGTGACCGCACCCGTCTTTGCCTTGCTTTGCTGCCTGGCAGCAACTTGGGATGCCAGAGTAAAAACTGCCGCAGTGCTTAAGGGAGGCTCTGCATTTGCCCAGGTTAGGGAGCCATCGTTAAAGCTTTGGGGGAAGAAAGCTCTAAAAGGAGAATCTTCCAGTGACCTTGGTGGCTTGATTCACTTGCAGGATGCTGTTCTGAGGGCCAGCAACTCGAAGGGATGCAGCTCAGCCCGTTTTGTTGGTTTCGGTGATGCTGTTTTGAGGAAGCATGTAAGTACAGAAGGGGTCTGGGAGGGTTTTCAAACAAGACGGGAAAGAGTAAGGAAGATTTGAGAGCGTGGAAAAACTAGGTGCTGCGGGTACTGAAGTTGTTACGGGCTGAGGGCATTTGGTGTTGAGCATCTGAGAGGGGCTAATGCACGAGGAACGGTAAAATGCTGTGACTGAACGCGAGGTTCCTCCCCAGCCTGGGCCCGTGTGTGCACCCTCGCTCCCACAGACACCCCGGAGCCGTAGGGAAACGGGTGAGCAGGCCCACGAGCGGACTTTGGGCGCAGCGGTGCACAGAGAGCACTGTGGGCTCGGCCGGTGGGGTGGAGTCGGAGCGTGGCGAGGGCTGTTCTGGGCTGTCGGGATCCATCCGGTTCCGCTCCCTGCCCCTCTGTCCAGCGCTCCATCCTTCTCTTTCTTTCCCCGTGGCTCTGTCCAGTGCCCCATCCCTTTGTTTAGCTACTCGTTCCTCTGCCCAGCTCCCCCATCCCTCCTGTACTCTTTCCATCTCTGTGACATATCTGCGTCCCTCTAACTGGCTCTCTATCGCTCTATCCAGCTCTTCATCGTCCTCTTCCTCTCCCTATCCCAGTACCTGCCCGCTGTCCTTCCGTGCGGCTCCCCATCCGTCTGCTGCCCTTGTCTGCCTTTCTGCCTGTACTTCTCTTTGCCTTCCCAGCCCTCTGTCCACCCCTCCAGCCGTCTCTATTTCCATCCCTCTGCTCAGCTCCTCATCCATCTATTTGCCTCCCTATCCCTCTTTTCCCCTGTTTTGTCCCATCTCTCTGTCTGAATTGCCCTCCCTCTTTTTCTCTCTCCACCTTTCTGGCCACCTCTTCGTCGTTCTCGTCCTCTTCCCATCGCTCCGACTGGCTCCCTGTCCCTCTCTTCCTGTCCCCGTTCCTCTCCGGTTCTCCCCCCTTCTCTTTTGCTCCCTCGCCGTTCCTCTGGCCGCCTCGCCTTCCCCATTTTTCTCTCTTCTGCTCCCTGGTCCTCTGTGCAGCCCTCCCTCCCTCCGTGTGGCCCTCTGTCCCTCTCTTTCTCTTCCTTTGTCCAGCGCCCAGACCCTGGGGCCGGCTCTCTGTCCCTCTCTTTCTTTCTCCCTCCATCCATCTGCCAAGCTCTCTGTCCCTCTTTTCTTTTGTTCTCCCCCCTGTCCCCGCGTCCAGGTGGAGGTCTGTCGTTCCTTTGCGTTTTGTCTGGTGCGGCGGGTGGCGAGAGGTGGTCGGCGCTTGGCAGAGAAGGTGATCGGCAGCGCCCGGAGGGTGCTGTCGGTCGGTCTGGTTCGGGTCACGTCGGACACCTCTGCGGGGACTCTGCCCGCGGAGGCGCGGGGCTGTGGGTGTGCAGCGGGGGAGCGCTAGCGGGCTAGAGATGCCGTGGGGTACACGGCAGGCAGCGAAGAGGCTCCTGGGGAAGGTGTCACAGAGGCAGAGAGCAGCAGAGGCTCCGAGACCTTGGGCGTTAGGACAGGCGCTCGCGGTAGGGCAGTCTGGAGCTGCTGCTGCTGTCTGTCCTACTCGTCAGCGCGGTCTGCAGTTACTGCCTCTTGTCTGCCTGCGAGCAGCCAGGGCTGTCATGTGGTGCAGCTTGAGTTGCGATTGCGATGCTGGCATCGAGCCCACTTTTCTGTCAGGTCTGCCTTTATGCAAAGTGGTGTCTTCCCTATGTCTACAGCTCAACCCATGTTGTTGATTTAGTGCTTCCTGAGGGGATATGCTGTGCTGTCAACACCCACACCCACCCCACCCCCGCCATCGCTTCCTGATGAATGCAGTCATTTACATAGCTTCTGGCTTGTTTCTTTCCTTGGAACTCCTTTCTCTTTGCTGTTCTGGTCCCTCCAAACAATTTCTGTTTCTAGCATTATTAGTGTTGGGCCCTAAACCTTCTAGACCTTCCTTCTTTGAAGTCCAGAGGTTCCAGTATTGTTTGTACTTTGAGAGTAAAGGTCCTTCACAACTCATGTCTTAAGTATGCAACTGTCTTACCTGGGATTTTTGTTTTCGCAAGTTACTGTTTCTTTCAGGAGCCACCTACAACAGTAACTTTGCTATAGCAGAGAAATGGGGTTACATGTGTATGAGCAACAGCACCGTAGTACACAGCAAAGCCATAATCTACAGTACTGGTAGCACAAGTCAGTTTCCCATCAGCTCTGTCTCTCCAGGGTTTGGAGGTTTTGGAGGCCTTAGTTTTTATCCTGCCTTGGCTGGACGGTGCTTTCTGAGAGTGTCCATCAGAGGCAGAGTTTCCCTGCAGAGGACCATCTAGCAAAGGCTGGAGGCAGCCGGGTGCCTGAGTGAGCCTGCCTGTCCGTGAGAGCTGCTGTGACATCTTTGTGATGAAATGGAGCCAGAGAGGGTGACTGAAGCAGCACGGAGGGTCAGTCATAACTGTGGGAACAATTACGGGCCTTGGACTAGGGAGTAGTTCTAGGAGGGCCGTGCAGTTGCCCAGCCTCTCACTAACTGCTCTGGCCTCTTTGCAGGTGCTGAAGCCCAGTCGGGCAGTCGAAGGAGCCTTGTCACAGCTGGGAGCTCTGCAGAGATGCACGGCTGGCCGTGGAGAGTGAGCTCTGACTTGCAGCGTGGACACAGCTAAGTCCTGGGCTGCATCGTATGTGAGCAGTGCTGGGAGGTGCGAGGTGATTGTTCCCTAGGTGGTCACTGGTGTCACTGGCTGTGGATGTTTGCCCATGGAGCTGAGAGGACCAAAAATATTAATTGTCTGACCCGGAGATGAATTAGTGCTTGCAGTGCTTCAGGTAGGTTCAGTGCAAGTGCAGCCTAGTGCAGTCCTGTGGAGTGATTCTTGCACATGCTCACATTTGAATGGTGGCTAAAACCAAGCCTCTAAACAGCAGCTGTAACGTGATTCTGGTGCATGTCTTCCCGTTCTGCTGTGCTTCTAGAGGAAGGGAAAACTTCTTAAGCTGTGGGCAAAACTCCTTGCCTTCTCTTTACTGTTTTCATGCGTATGGGTGCTTTGGTGTTTGTTGCTTAAAGCTGAGGGTTTGGAATTTTTCACTTAAGATTTATTGTTTAGTTTGTTGTTGAGGGTCTCTCACTCCGGAGTTACAGTTTATTCCTTTCTTTTGTGGGGCTCAGTCTTTATCAGTCAGGGTTTACAGTTTGCTCGTTTAGTGATCAGGGCGCAGAATTTAAAATCCAACCTTAGCCATAAATTTTAAAGTCTCGGCAACTATTAGGGTTCCAAGACCTGCAGTTAGTGTTCAGGGCTTATGACTTACTGATAAAGGAAAAGGGCTAAATCCTTAGATAAACTGTAAGTCCTGAAGCCTAAGCAGCAGGCTGCAAACCCTTCTTTGGGCTTTGTAACCTTCCCCTGTACCCAGCGTTCAGCTCTGCACACTGACCTGCGCTCTGGATTTGATATGGCGCAGGCCCATCACACTGAGACTGGCAATGTGACGGGTGAGCTGAGAGCTGTGGAAGTGTCTTGCAGGGCTCTAGCCTGGGGTAGGGCAGAAGTGCAGACAGGCGAGATCAGGCATTTTCCTCTCATCTCTGAGATGAATCCTATCCCTGAAGGAAAAAGCAGAGGAGTAGGCTGTCCGCTACTCAGACACCTGCCACATCAAGGGCAGCAGCAGGAGATGACCCTTCCCTGATGGATGGATGGACGCTGGTGTGGTGATGACTCTTCAGGCATCACAGGTAAGGGGAAGCATGCTGACACTGAGCTCCATGGCAGACTTGCTTCCAGCTATTGTTTCTGCGCAGTAAAGCAATAAACAGTTGCTTTATTCTTTGCACTCATCTCTGTGGTTCCTGCTGTTGGTTTGCCTGAAGATGATGCCCAGGGGAGGAGGTTACACATTGTGTCCGGGGCTGGGAGCTGGTCCCCGAGTCCCTTGTACTTTGGAGTGCCTGCGCTTCCCAGGGAACCCAGTGCTGTTGACAGAGCTGTGGGGAATTTCCCTTGCATTGCCTGGGCTCTTGGGGGTGTTTCCCATCATTGTGGGGGCAGCCAGGGCCCCTGCAGGGCTATGTGAGGTCCCCAGACTGCTTCTGGATTTGCTTTCAGCACTCCCCAGTGTCCCTTGTGGGTCTGGTGCCAGGGCCTGTGTGCCTGGAGTGGGGAGATAGAGTTTCCATGGGGATGGGGGGAGCCTGCAGGCACCATCCTGTCAGCTGCACTGAGCCCTGTGACATGCCTTATGACCCCTCTGGTGTGCCCTAAGCCCCTTTATTTGTATTTTGCTTTGCCCCAGAGCCCTGCATTTGCCCTCTGATGCCCTCCGGAGCCCTCAATGCACATTTTGGGTTGCCCCCAAGGGCTCTGTGTGCCTTTTGTTGGGCCCTGTGGTTGTTTTGCAGCACACTGCAAAGTTCTCTGTTTAGCTTTCTCTCCTGTCCCAGAGTTTTCTGGGTGCTTCTTGGTGGTGCCCCCAGAGTCACTCTGTTTGCTCTGTCATTGCCTTTTTCTACTTTTGTTGTACCCAGAGCTCTCCATTTGTTCTCTTGTCCTCTGCATACTCCCCTTTCCTCTCTCTATACCCCAGGCCTCTCCCTTCAGCTTTCAGGAAGCTGCTCTCAGGAGTGGGGGTGCCTCTGCTGCCCTGGCAGCCCCAGTTGTCCCTGATGGGGCTGATGGCCATTCCCTCTCCCCAGTTCCTGATGGGCTGCAGCTGTGGACCCTGGGGCTGGGATGAATGCCAGGTGGAGCTGGGTGGCAGGACAGGCCCCAGGTGGGGCTCCATGGCTGGGACAGGTGGGACAAGCCCCAGGTGGGGCTGATGGCAAGGGTGGGCACACGCCTGGGCTGGGGCTGCATTTGGGAGAAGCTCGTGCTGGGGCTGGTTCTGGAAGATGGAGCTGCTGCTGAGCACTGCTGCCTGGGACCGGCACGCGGCTGCCCTGCGGAGGAGGTGAGCGGGGCTGGGGGGGTGTGCGCTCCGGGCTGCAGGTCCCTCATGTGCCGGGGGTCCTGGTGGGTGGGAGTGTCCCGGGCAGCGCAGCACAACTGGGGTGCACTGGGGCCAGGGGAAACTGCACCGGGGCTAGGGAAGGTGGTGTGCTGGGGCAGTGGGGGCCGAGGATGTGGTGGGGAAGAGCGGTGCACCGGGGCCATGGAGGTGTAGGGAGGGAGGAAGGGGGTGTGCCGAGGCTGTGGTGGTATGGGGGGGTAAGGGGGTGCGTTGGGGTTCGGGTGGGGAGGAAGGAGGTGCGGTGGGTCTGCAGTGGTGCGGGGGGGGAAGAAGGGGGGTGTGCCAGGACGGGGGAGGGGGGAAGGCAGGCGGTCCGCTGGGGCTGTGGTGCGGTTTATTGCGCAGTCGGAGGAGCGCGGGGGGGGCGGGGGGTGTCTCCTATGTCCGCTCGGGACCGCGTTAGGGAGGGGGAGGAGGGATCCCAGGGGAAGCGCAGGGAGGGTCGTGGGGGGAGGCAGGGGCAGTGTTGGAGTTGACCCGTAGCCGGCCGCGGCGGTGTCGGGGGAGCCCCGGGCCGGTGCTGGGGATCGCGGGGTCGTGCTTGGGGCTCTGCGGTGGATTCCGGGGAGACAGGGAGGAAAAGGGAACGGGGGCGGGACGGAAAGGAACGGAATCTCCACAGGGTTAAACTTCACCTAGCGCTACGGCTGGGGGAGTGGGGGGGGCCCGGGGGCGCCGCTGGCATGCCGGGAGCGGTAGTCTTCTGGCACCGGGCTTCCGGGCGGCCATGTTGGTTTCCGCGGCATGCTGGGAGCGGTAGTCTTCCGGCACCGGGCTTCCGGGAGGCCTTTTTTGTTTGAACGGCATGCCGGGAGATGTACTCTTCCCGCATTGGGCTTCTCGGACAGCATGCTGTGCCTCTCGAGGCGGCCGGAGGGGCAGTCCTTTGCCAGCGGGGTTCTCACCAGCCGGCCACGTTATGCTCTGTGGCAGGCCAGGAGCTGCAGTTCCAGGTGCCGGTGCCTTCTCGGCCTTGCAGCAGTGGCCCGCTGGGTCTGTTCCTTACTGGACATGTGCCGCTCACGCAGGAGTCCCCATAGGTCATTGGGGACAGTGGCATTTCCCTGGTTTTCCCTGGTACAAGGCAGGAAGCATTTTCCATCTCTGGTGTGACCCGGCAGGCTTGTCCCCAGGGGCTGGGGCTGTCCCTCTTGGAAATGGGGAGGGCAGGGAGAGTAGGAGGGGCAGTGCGGGCTCCTGGTAGTTGTAGCTTTGCTCAAGATTGGGGCCAATTAGGCAGCAGCTATGAGGAGTGGCAGTGCTGGGAGGGCACGGTGTGCAGCTGTCCTGCTGTGCAGCACAAGGGAAAGTCCTCAAGGAAATGTGAACAGCACTGTCTCTGTCCAAGGACCCCAAAACAGCCTGAGAGACCCTGGAACAGCCACCCCACAGCAGTACCGGGGACACCATGTCACTGCCTCCCAAGGGCACTGCGTTCAGCTACCTTTAACTGTGTGGAAAGAGCCTGCAGGAAGGAGCCCTGGCCACAGGTACAGAGAATCCCCGGTTGCCTGGAACTATATTGTTGTCCGAAAAGCGGATTCGTTGCCCGGTGTGCAATGAGCCAATAATTACACACTCAGGAGAGACATTTATTTATTTATTTCAGAGTTGCGCAAGCCTGGGTGCTCGGTGGTCTCCCACAAATCGAGCACACCCCCCCAACTTTTCAGGTAGCATTTATACAAACAAATTGCCAGATTTGCGACTTTCCCTTGTACAGTGATTGGTTAGTGATTTCTTCATTCCCTGGGTCCCACCCCTGCTTCTCAAGGTCCTGATCAATTAACACTGCCCCAGCTAGGTCAGTAGACGTTATCTCCCAAGGTCCTGAGAAAGAGGACATAATCCAGACCCCTTAATTAACACTGTTTCAACAGTGAGAGGAGGCTTTGCTTCCCAAGGTCCTGGCACCCAAACAGGCCTTATTTCTCAGCCTTGGCATCCTCCCTTCTGGAGAGTGGGGCACAGGAATGCAGACTGCTTGTAACTCCCTTATCTTTCCAGCCTGCACCAGCTCTGAGGCCTTTTCTTAACGAACTAGGAGCGCGGCCTAAGGCTTCAGCAAATTTAGCTACTTATGCTAAGCAAGTGTGCGGCTACTCATGCTAAGCAAATTCTATCTAAGATAGAAATTATCCAAATCTACCTACTTCAAACATTCTTTCTGAGCTTCTCAGGGTTGTCTTGTAACAATTCCCCCCTTTGAGACTTATATGATCATTTTCATATTAGTCTCACTCTCTTTTAAAATCTTTCCCATATTAGTTTCATATAACACTTAGAAATACATTGAATCACTACATAAACGCATACAAAAACTACTAACACCAATCCTAAAATTGTTAAACATTTTTTAACCCATGAGCTCACATCAGGGAACCAGGAAGTCAACCATTTCCATATTTCTTCAAATCCGAAAGAAGTATCATCTTTCTGAACCTCATGTAAGATTTCAGTCTGCTTCCAGATTTCATTTAGATCGGTAGAAATTCTCCCGCTTTGATCCACATATACACAGCAACTAGTATTTATTACTGTACATACTCCTCCCTGAGATGCCAATAACATATCTAGAGCCATTCGGTTTTGGGTACTTATTTTAGCAATTTCTGAAACCTCCTCTTGTAAAGCTGCAATGGCATCAGAGGTTTTATTCCCTATTTTTTCAATAACTGCTGAAATATTTACTATTGCTTTTTCAAGTTCACTCACTCCCAATTGTGGGAACAGCCACCTTACGAATGACTGAAACCTAGTAGGTCGATCTATTAAAGGATTATTGACCCTCTTTTGTCTCCTCATGAATGTTCTTAGCCAGGATTTTTGATATTTATTACTTAGTTCTTTTCTTATAGTAACATTAGGGATTATTGCCCCTAAAGTACACGTCCCTGACCAATTAGGAGGTAGCACTTTTCGTGCCTTGTTCCCACACAACCAATACCATCCACTACCTTTCGGAACATGCCACCCATTTAGTTCCTTACTTGGCCATTTATAACCTATTTCAGGTATATGAGAGCAATTTTTATAACCTCCCACCTTAATGGCTCCAGTACAGTTGATCGGTTGCTTTCCATAGGGTACAGTTTTTTTCCCACCATTTATTACTATTATTACATCTTTGGACACATTGATAATAATCTCCTGTCACACTCTGGACTTCCCATTCCTGTTCGGTTGTTTCATTATATTTCGTTTGATCGCTATCATTTCTTATCTGTTTCATAAATTCCATAAAGGAAAAGTTAAGAGGCACTCCAATTAGGGGGAAGCCCTTGTTAGAATGTTCAGGGAAGTGGGTACACACCCAGCAATCCTTCTGGTTAATTATCTTCATAGATTTCGTAATTACTTCCAAATGGAGATTATGGCTCCAAAATCCTTCCTGGTTCCCTTTAATTGTTTGGCTCAGGTAACTTAGAAAAACTAACCACCACATTTCTCTCCTGGTTATTTGGGAGAACATCATTTTTACACAGATACCATAGATACCATAACAACAATATTAACCCTATTCCTAACAAACAGATTAAAGCAATTCTTTTCTGAATACAATCTAAATTTAAAACCGATTCGCTTTCAATACAACTCAAATATCTTTATATATTTTTAACTTTAAAGGTTGAACTTGTTCAGCTTTCCACGTCTCTCGAGGTACTGCTTTCACTCGGGTGTAGTGGATCCAGGAATCAATTCCCTGCAGTTTCACAGCAGTATTTGTTGTTAGCAGTACAAGATACGGTCCCCTCCACTTTTCTACCAACGGCTCGTCCTTCCAGGTCCGAAGGTACACTTGATCTCCTGGCTGGAATGAATGTACAGGTGAATCTAAAAGTACAGGAGATCTTAACTGGATGTACCTACGGAGAGAAGTAAGAACCTTTGCCATAGACAAGAGATAATCACTTAAAATTTGATCGCCCTTAACGTGCATTTGAATTTCATTTCCAGTTAAATTTACAGTGTAAGGTTTACCATACAGAATCTCAAATGGACTAACTTTCTCCCTAACCCTTGGGGTTATTCTGATTCTTAATAATGCCAGAGGTAAAACATCAGTCCATTTCATCTGAGTCTCCTGACACAATTTTCCTACCTGTCTCTTAATGGTTTGATTCATTCTTTCCACTTTTCCACTGGATTGTGGCCTCCAGGGGGTATGTAAGTCCCATTTAATTTGTAGTATTTTTGAGATTTGCTGTACTATTTCTGCTATAAAATGAGGTCCTCTATCTGAAGAAAACCCTTCTGGTACCCCAAATCTTGGTATAATTTCTTTTAATAACATTTTTACTACCTCCCTGGCCTTATTGGTACGGCACGGGAAAGCTTCAGGCCATCCTGAAAAGGTGTCAACAATCACCAACAAATATTTATATCCATTACATTTTGGTAATTCAGAAAAATCAATTTGCCAGTAATCCCCGGGCATAAAGCCCCTTTTTACTTCCCCTGGGGGGGGCTTCTTCTGAATCTTGGGATTATTTCTAAGACAGATTTCACATTTTTGTGTAATACCTTTTGCAATTATTAGCATACTGACTCCCACAGCAAATCTTTTAACTGTTTCAACAAGTGACTCGGCTCCCATGTGGGTGCTATCATGTATTTGCTTCATCAGCTTCTTCATTATCGGCAAAGTTACCACACATTGTCCAGTAGATGTCACCCACCATCCCTCGGGAGTTTTTATGCATTTCAGTATTTCTGCTAATTTATTTTCTTTTTCAGTGTATACCGGAATTTCCATTTTTAACATTCTTTCTGGAACTAAGGCTGCCACCGACACGGATAATGCTGCCCTTTTTGCAGCCTCATCGGCCCTTTTGTTCCCTTTAACTATGTCAGTCTGTCCGGACTGGTGCGCTTTGCAATGCATTACTGCTATTTCTTTGGGTTTATTAACTGCTTTGAGTAGTCCCATAATCTCCTTACTGTATTTTATAGGATTCCCTTGAGAAGATAGCAATCCTCTTTCTTTCCAAATTGCGCCATGGGCATGTATAACCCCAAAGGCGTATTTTGAATCTGTAAACACATTAGTTCGTTTTCCCTCTGATAATTCCAGAGCCCGGGTTAAAGCAATCAGTTCTGCTTTCTGGGCAGATGTATTTGCTGGTAGCGATCTTGCTTCGATTTCTCCTTCCAAAGTGACAACAGCGTATCCGGCCCTTCTTTCTCCCTTTACTATAAAACTGCTCCCATCGGTAAATAATTCCCAGTCTGGATTCTGCAACGGAATATCTCTCAAATCTGGACGGCTGGAATATACTCGCTCAATAGTTTGCAGACAGTCATGAGCCAACCTCCCCTCTTCATGAAGTGGTAATAGAGATGCCGGATTAAGGGTATTAGACACCTTCATGGTTACATCTTCTTGCTCAAGTATCACTGCCTGGTACTGCACCATCCTACTTGGGGATAACCAGTGATGCCCTTTTTGTTCTAAAACTGCTGCAACAGCATGTGGCACATAAACAGTCACTTTTTGTCCCAATGTCAATTTCCGTGCCTCTTGTATTAACAGCACAGCAGCTGCAACTGCTCTGAGGCATCCTGGCCACCCTGCACTCACTTTATCCAGCTGTCTTGAAAAATAAGCCACAGGTCTTTTCCAATTTCCTAAAGTCTGTACAAGCACTCCCAAAGCCTGGTGCCCTCTCTCATGTACATAAAGCTCAAATGGCTTTGTTAGGTTCGGAAGTCCTAATGCAGGGGCACTCATGAGAGCAATCTTGATTTCATCAAATCCTTTTCGGCACTCTGGAGTCCACTCCAGCAAGTCTCCCGGCCCCTTAACAGCTTCATATAAAGGCTTTGCCATTAATCCAAAATTAGGTATCCACAGGCGACACCACCCAGCCATTCCTAAAAATCCCCTGAGTTCTCTTTTTGATTTTGGGGGGGCGATCTGACAAATCGCTTCTTTTCTTTCGATTCCTAATCTTCTCTCCCCCTGGGATATTTCAAATCCTAGATAGATTACGCTTTCCTTCATGATCTGTACTTTTTTCCGAGATACCCTGTATCCCGCTGTTCCCAGAAAATTTAATAAACTGATGGTTGTTTCTCTACATTCTTCAATAGTGTCTGCCCCCAGTAAGATATCGTCCACATACTGTAATAAGGTAGTGGTCTCTTTCTTACCTTGCCATAATTCTAATTCTTTTGCAAGTACATTACCAAAAATTGTAGGACTGTTCTTGAATCCTTGAGGGAGTACTGTCCAGCACAACTGCATTTTGCGTTTCGTTGTAGGACTTTCCCACTCAAAGGCGAATAATTGCTGACTTTGTTCCTCCAAAGGGATACAGAAGAAAGCATCTTTTAAGTCCAATACTGTAAAATAGACGTTGGAATCATTTATCGTTGTTAACAAAGTGTATGGATTGGGTACCACCGGGTGCACATCAGTCACTATCTGGTTAATAGCTCGCAAATCCTGTACTAGACGATATTCTTGTGAATGTGGTTTTCTTACAGGCAGGATTGGAGTATTGTACTCGGATTGACATTCTCTCAACAGTCCATACTTTAAGAAATTATTAATCATAGGCTCCAGTCCAACACGGGCCTCTAACTTCATGGGATACTGTTTTCGCCTTACCGGTTTAGCTCCTTGTTTTAATTCCACCTTTACCGGCTCTGCACATCTGGCTCTTCCAGGTTTCTCCGTTGCCCACACAAAAGGGATTACTGCGTCCATTACTTCAGAGGGAATTTCACTTGGTCCATCCTCCACCTGTTCGGAATCCAGTGCTTTCTGCAACATATATGCTTGTGCCTTCCAGGCGTTACTTTGTGGAATGTGCACCTTAACTTTGTTTTGATCAAAGGTTATCTGTGCCCCCAGTTTATTCAGTAAATCCCTCCCCATTAGGGGTAATGGGCATTCTGGCATGTACAAGAATTCATGTGTTAACACTTTATTTCCTATTTCACATTTAATTGGTTGACAGAAAGGTTTAACCTCTCGCTTTCCCGTGGCCCCAATTACTGGCATAGAGAATTTACTCATTGGTCCCTTACAGCTATTTAGTACTGAGTATGCTGCTCCAGTGTCTACTAAAAATTTAACTGTTTCGTTCCCCAGCTTTACTGAAACCAGGGGTTCGGCTGGGGAATCCAATTCCTCAACCCCCGGTCCCCGTCAGTCTGAATCCTCTGTACCAATCATGAGCAAATCTGCCTCTGGAACAGATGCAGACTCAGGTTTCCAATGATCTGTTTGTCTCTTCGGGCACTCATTTTTCCAGTGCCCCTTCCCCCTGCAAATTGCACACTGATCTCTCCTTAGCGGAATTCCATCTCCCAAATTCCCTCTTACTCTATACCCTCTTCTACGTCCTTGTCCTTTCGGAAAACTCCCTCCCTGAGAGGGAGTTTGTGCTTGGGCAAATGCAGCTGCCAAGATTGCAGCATTTTGCCTCTTATCTTTCAGTTTCTCCTTTTGTTTTTCCTTTCTCTCCACTTCTTCCCTATTATTGTACACCTTATATGCAATTTCTATTAATTGCGATATCGACATCCCCGACATACCATCTACTTTCTGAAGCTTTCTCCTTATATCTGGTGCTGATTGTCCTACAAATAATGTAGTAAAAGTTATTTTATTTGCTTCGTCCTCGGGATCCAAGTCTGTCCATTTTCGGGCAGTTTCACATAACCGCTCGTAAAATGCAGAGGGATCCTCAGTCTTACCCTGTGCGACTTGATATAGTTTTGCAATATTTTTGGGCCTAGGCACTCCATGCTTTACCCCATATAGTATTAACTGTTGGTACTGTTTAGTCATTAACCTGCCTGCCCCTGTGTTTTGATCCCAACCCGGTTCCCGGGTCGGCATAAAACGGTCTGGTCCGTCTCTGGCATTTTGCCTTTCATTTTCCTCTTGAGCTTTATCTAATACCATTCTTTTCTCCTCAGGTGAAAGCAAAGTATTTAAAAGCACCTGTAAATCCTGCCAATCTGGATTATGATTTTCAATTATCATTTTAAAGGATTGATACATTTTTTCTGGATTTTCTCGGTACGACCCGGCAGACTCCTTCCAATTCATTAAATCTGTAGTTGAAAAAGGGACCTTCACATACACAGGCATCCCGTCTGGTCCGACTGCTTGACGCAGCGGGGCCTGAATCACGGGATTTTGTTGAGCCCGAGTGGCCCGAGTTCTGCCTGCAATCGGGCTGCATGCCTCACTTCCCTTATTTCTGCTATTAACACTATCTTGATCTCTTTCAGGAGAGACCAATAATTGTACATCCTCTTCCTCATCACCCGCTTTTAAACATCTTTTCCCAATGCTACAAGCAGAGCAACACCGAGACATTTTCTCTTTGTTTCCCATCATCATTAACACATTTGAATCAGAAATCAACAGCTTACATTTTTTTCTAGTTTCATGATCATTTCTCAGAGAGAAGAACAAATCTACATATGGGACCTCATCCCATTTGTTCTGTCTTCTGCAAAACAACATAAGTTGCAAGATTGTATTATAGTTTAGCGTTCCCATTTCTGGCCATTTTTCCTCATCCTCCAGTTTATACATTGGCCACCACTGAGTACAGTATTCCTTTAATTTTCTCCTTGTTAAAGGATTCCCACCAAACTTTCTCCAATGTTTCAGGATGCATCCTAAAGGAGAACAGGAGGATACCCCCACAGATTGTCCTGTTCCCATATTACCACCCTTAAAAGAACGTTCTTACCAATTACGCTTTCGTACACTCCAGTCGTCACTGTCCAAACGTGTACAAAGCTTACCTTTGGTTACCACAACCAATTACCCTTGTATCATACCCTTTATGCAATGTCTCTTAATAATTACTGCGTTGCACCTTTGAGTCGCTTACCTGTTCCGACCAGGGAGGGTGCTCACGGAGTCCCCGAACAAAACGGTCGGTGCGCGCTGGAGTCTGATGAGCAGCGTCTCCCTGCCGGAACTGGCAAGACGATCCGGGCAAGGCTTTACAGCGAGGGTCCCATCTGGGTCGCCAGAAAACTGTTGTCCGAAAAGCGGATTCGTTGCCCGGTGTGCAATGAGCCAATAATTACACACTCAGGAGAGACATTTATTTATTTATTTCAGAGTTGCGCAAGCCTGGGTGCTCGGTGGTCTCCCACAAATCGAGCACACCCCCCCAACTTTTCAGGTAGCATTTATACAAACAAATTGCCAGATTTGCGACTTTCCCTTGTACACTGATTGGTTAGTGATTTCTTCATTCCCTGGGTCCCACCCCTGCTTCTCAAGGTCCTGATCAATTAACACTGCCCCAGCTAGGTCAGTAGACGTTATCTCCCAAGGTCCTGAGAAAGAGGACATAATCCAGACCCCTTAATTAACACTGTTTCAACAGTGAGAGGAGGCTTTGCTTCCCAAGGTCCTGGCACCCAAACAGGCCTTATTTCTCAGCCTTGGCATCCTCCCTTCTGGAGAGTGGGGCACAGGAATGCAGACTGCTTGTAACTCCCTTGTCTTTCCAGCCTGCACCAGCTCTGAGGCCTTTTCTTAACGAACTAGGAGCGCGGCCTAAGGCTTCAGCAAATTTAGCTACTTATGCTAAGCAAGTGTGCGGCTACTCATGCTAAGCAAATTCTATCTAAGATAGAAATTATCCAAATCTACCTACTTCAAACATTCTTTCTGAGCTTCTCAGGGTTGTCTTGTAACAATATCTCTTCTCTTTACAAAGATGCCATCTCTTTGATGCCTTGCTGCTGCTTCCATCTTGCTCGGTGCCCAAGTCTACTACATTCAGATCCACCTTTCTTGCTGCCCTCTGCTCTGTCTGAGCTGCTTGCCAGATCAAAAGGCGTGTGTGGCTAAGAATTAGGCCAAGGTGTCTCAACTGCTTGCTATAGGTCAACCGGGGGGTGAATCGGCAACAGGACAGGAAAGTACCTGTGGATGAGAAACAGCTGCTTTAGAGATCTAAGACGCAGGGGCAACTGAGAGGAGTGAAAGGAGCAGGGGAAAATGGTGATGAGGAAGGTGTGCTGTTAGAGGCAGTACAGTGCAGAAGAGAGGGAAAACTTGCTCCTATGATGAAATAAAAACTGACCTTAAGAGAGATTTGCTTTTTGCTCTTCAGGTTATGAGTACGCGTGACTTCCTGAGAACTGTTCTGAGCATGCAGTGTTGCAGGTCACGACTGCCTGGGCAGCGATCCCCAACTTGTCTGCCGAGACTACGCAACAGCTCACAGCTGCCTGTGCAATGAAAGCAAAGGCCAACTTCTCAGAGGGAAGAAGCAGGCTCCACACAGGAAGATTATGGCAGGTGAGCTAATGCCCCAGAACCTTCAGTTTTCCTCCACGTCCCCCCCAGGACTCACCCATTTGCTCCCTAGTTCCCTCAGGACCAATCCAGTTGCTTTTAGGTGTGCTCCAAGGCACTCCATTTGTTCTCTTGTCCCTTCAAAATTCTTTGCTTCTTTCTAGTTCCTGCAAGGTTATTCTGACATTTGGTGTCTGTAGGCCCTCTGGTAGCATCAAGACTTCTATGTTTGTCCTCTTGTCCTATTAAGTCCCCCCTCTTTTCCCTCTAGTCTCCTCAAAACCTCTCCGTTTGCCATTGGTGTGTCTCGGCGCCTTTGCTTTTCCCTCTAGTCCTCTCAGGATGCCTCTCTTTGCCCTCTGAGCCCCTTAGGGTCCATCTCCTAGCCCTTTAGCCCCATCAGAACCCCTCTGAGTGCCACACGCTCCCCTCAGGACGCCTTGGTTTGCCTTGGGGGTACCCCACAACCCTGTGCATTCATTGCACCCTTTCAGTATGCCCTACGGCCCTTCTTTTCCATTGGCTGCACTGTAGAGTCCTCTCTATGCCCTATCCCTATGACCATTCCATGTGCCCTCTATCCCATCAGCTCCCCTTTCCTTCCGCTCCCCTTTCCTTCCGCTCCCCTTAAGACTCCTCTATCTTCCTTGGTTGTGCCTCACATACCTCTATGCGTCCCCTAGTCTGCTCAAAATCCATCCCTTCCTGTCCCCTCAGAGCACCTCCTGAGGTCTTCCTTGTTAGCCACTTCTTCTATTTTGGCTGTTTAGGCCCCTTAGGACCCCTCTGCTCTGCTAAGAATCCCTCCTGGGGTGCTGGTATGGCCCCAGAGCTGTTCTCTGGACCCCAGGCCTCCTAGAGAACAGCTGGTCTCCTCAGAAACCTTCCATATTTCGTCCTGGTTCCCCACAGTTGGGTTTTTGGCCACCTAGTCCCCTTAAAACTCCTCGCCTGCTCAGAACACCCCTACTGGGGTGCTTGCTGTGACCTGGAGCTGTCTTCGGGCCCCCCAGTCCCCTTAGACACCATTTAGTCTCCTCGCAACCCCTCCAGATTTCTCCCTTCTTCCCCAGAGGCATTTCTTGACAGTGACGACACCATAGAACCCCTCTAATGCACGCTGGACCCCTCTTTTCCACAGAATGGGGCCCCCCACCTCTCTTCTGGCCCCCCAGGCCCCTTAGACAGCCTCTAGTCTCCTCGCAACCCCTCCAGACTTCTCCCTTCTTCCCCAGAGGCATTTCTTGACTGTGTCGACACCTTAGCACCCCTCTAGTGCGCTCTGGACCGCTCTTTTCTACAGAATTGGGCCACCCAGATATCTTTGGGACTTCCAGACCCCTTAGACACCCTCTATTCTGCTCACAACCCCTCCAGATTTCTCCCTTCTTCCCCAGAGGCATTTCTTGACTGTGTAGATGCCTTAGCACCCCTCTAGTGCGCTCTGGACCCCTAAGGTGTTGACATGGTCAACAAATGCCTATGGGGAAGAAGGAAGCAATCTGGAGGGCTTCTGCGGAGACTACAGGGTGTCTTAGGGGTCTGGGGACCAAAAGAGAGGTGGGGTCCCCACTTTCTGGAAAAGAGCACCCTTCTAGTGCCCTCTCAAACCCTCTGTTCAACAGAATAGGTCCCCCAGCTCTCTTTTGGCCCCCCAGACCCCTTAGACACCCTCTAGACTCCTCGCAACCCCTCCAGATTTCTCCCTTCTTCCCCAGAGGCATTTCTTGACCGTGTCGACACCTTAGCACCCCTCTAGTGCGCTCTGGAGCCCTCTTTTCCGCAGAATGCACCCCCCAGCTCTCTTCTGGCCCCCAGACCCCTTAGAGACCCTCTAGTCTGCTGGCAACCGCTCCAGATTTCTCCCTTCTTTCCCAGAAGCAATTATTGACAGTGTAGAGGCCTTAGTACCCCTCTAGTGCGCTCTGGACCCCTCTTTTCCACAGAATGGGGCCCCCAGCTCTCTTCTGGCCCCCCAGACCCCTTAGACACCCTGTAGTCTCCTCGCAACCCCTCCAGACTTCTCCCTTCTTCCCCAGAGGCATTTCTGGACCATGTAGACGCCTTAGTACCCCTCTAGTGCACTCTGGTCCCCTCTTTTCCACAGAATGGGGCCCCCCAGATGTCTTCTGGTCCCCCAGGCCCCTTAAACACCCTCTAGTCTCCTCGCAACCCCTCCAGATTTCTCCCTTCTTCCCCAGAGCCATTTCTGGACAGTGTAGACACCTTAGCACCCCTCTAGTACGCTCTGGAGCCCCCTTTTCCACAGCATGCAGCCCCTTACCTCTCTTGTGGCCCCCCAGACGCCTTAGACACCCTCTAGTCTCCTCGCAACCCCTCCAGATTACTCCCTTCTTCCTCAGAGGCTTTTCTGGACAGTGTAGACGCCTTGGCACCCTTCTAATGCACTCTGGACCCCTTTTTTCCACAGAAATGTCCCCCCCCAGCTCTCTTGTGGCCCCCCAGAACCCTTAGACACCCTGTGGTCTTCTGGCAACCCCTCCAGATTTCTCCCTTCTTCCCCAGAGGCATTTCTTGACCATATAGACGTCTTTGCACCCCTCTAGTGCACTCTGGAGCCCTCTTTTGCACAGAATGGGGACCCCCATCTCTCTTCTGGTCCCCCAAATCCCTTTAGACATCGTATACTCTCCTCACAACCTCTCCAGATTTCTTCCTTCTTCCCCAGAGGCATTTCTGGACCATGTAGACGCCTTAGCACCCCCCTAGTGCGCTCTGGAGCCCTCTTTTCCACACAGTGGCGCCCCCAGGTGTCCTCTGGCCCCGAGACACGATAAACACCCTTTCGTCTCCTCGCAACCCCTCCAGATTTCTCCCTTCTTCCCCAGAGGCATTATTGGACCATGTAGACGCCTTAGTACCCCTCTAGTGCGCTCTAGACCCCTCTTTTCCACAGAATGGGCCCCCCAGCTCTCTTCTGGCCCCCCAGACTCCCTAGACACCCTTTAGTCTCCTCGCAACCCCTCCAGATTTCTCCCTTCTTCCCCAGAGGCATTTCTTGACAGTGCTGACCCCTTAGCACCCCTCTAGTGCGCTCTGGACCCCTCTTTTCCACAGAATTGGGCCCCCAGCTCTCTTCTGGCACCCCAGACCCCTTAGACACCCTCTGGTCTCCTCGCAACCCCTCCAGATTTCTCCCTTCTTCCCCAGAGGCATTTCTGGAGCATGTAGACGCCTTAGCACCCCTCTGGTGCACTCTGCACTCCTCTTCTCCACAGAGTGGGCCCCCCAGCTCTCTTCTGGCCCCCCAGTCCCCTTTAGACACCCTCTAGTCTCCTCGCAACGCTTCCAGAATTCTCCCTTCTTCCCCAGAGGCATTTCTGGAGCATGTAGACGCCTTAGCACCCCTCTAGTGCACTCTGGACCCCTCTTCTCCAGAGAGTGGGCCCCCCAGCTCTCTTCTGGCTCCCCAGACCCCTTAGACACCCTCTAGTCTTCTCGCAACGCCTCCAGATTTCTCCCTTCTTCCCCAGAGGCATTTCTTGACAGTGTAGTCGCCTTGGCACCCCTCTAGTGCGCTCTGGACCCCTAAGGTGTCTACACTGTCAGGAAATGCCTCTGGGGAAGAAGGGAGAAATCTGGAGGGGTTGCGAGGAGACTAGAGGGTGTCTAAAGGGGCCTCAGTGGCCAGAAGAGAGCTGCGGGGCCCCATTCTGTGGAAAAGAGGGGTCCAGAGCACAATAGAGGGGTGCTAACGCGTCTACACTGTCCAGAAATGGCTCTGGGGAAGAAGGGAGCAATGTGGAGGGGTTGCGAGGAGACTAGAGGGTGTCTAAGGTGTCTTGGGGGCCAGAAGAGCACTGGGGGGGCCCATTCTGTGGAAAAGATGGGTCCAGAGTGCACTACAGGGGTGCTAAGGCCTCTACACTGTCAATAATTGCTTCTGAGAAAGAAGGGAGAAATCTGGAGGGGTGGGGAGGAGACTAAAGGGTGTCTATCAGGTCTGGGGGCCAGAGGACACCTGGGGGCCCCATTCTGTGGAAAACAGGGGTCCAGAGTGCACTAGAGGGGTGCTAAAGTATCTACATGGTCCAGAAATGCCTCTGGGGAAGAAGGAAGAAATCTGGAGGGGTTGCGAGGAGACTAGAGGGTGTGTAAGGGATCTGGGGGTCCCCAAGAGAGCTGGGGGCCCCATTCTGTGGAAAAGAGGGGTCCAGAGCGCACTAGAGGGGTGCTAAGGCCTCTGCACTGTCAATAATTGCTTCTGGGAAAGAAGGGAGAAATCTGGAGGGGTTGCGAGGAGACTAGAGGGTGTCTAAGAGGTCTGGGGGGCCAGAAGAGAGCTGGGGGGGGCCCATTCTGTGGAAAAGAGGGATCCAGAGCACACTAGAGGGGTGCTAAGGTGCCTACATAGTCAAGAAACGCCTCTGGGGAAGAAGGGAGAAATCTGGACGGGTTCCAAGGAGACTAGAGGGTGTCTAGAGGGTCTGGGGTACCAGAAGACAACTGGAGGACCCATTCTGTGGAAAAGAGGGGTCCAGAGTGCACTAGAGGGGTGCTAAGGTGCCTACATGGTAAAGAAACGCCTCTGGGGAAGAAGGGAGAAATCTGGAGGGGTGGCGAGGAGACTAGAGGGTGTCTAAGGGGTCTTGGGGCCCCGCAGACACCTGATGGGGCCCATTTCTGTGGAAAAGAGGGGTCCAGAGCGCACTAGAGGGGTGCTAAGGCGTCTACACTGTCAAGAAATGCCTCTGGGGAAGAAGGGAGAAATCTGGAGGGGTTGCGAGGAGACTAGAGGGTGTCTAAGGGGTCTGGGGTGCCAGAAGAGAGCTGGGGGGCCCCATTCTATGGAAAAGAGAGGTCCACAGCACAGTGGAAGGGTGCTCTTTTCCACAGAATTGCCCCCCCCAGCTCTCTTCTCACCCCCCAGACTCCTTAGACACCCTCTAGTCTCCTCGCAACCCCTCCAGATTTCTTCCTTCTTCCCCAGAGGCATTTCTGGACCATGTAGACACCTTAGCACCCCACTAGTGCGCTCTGGACCCCTCTTTTCCACAGAAATGTCCCCCCAGCTCTCCTGTGGCACCCCAGGCCCCTTAGATGCCCTCTAGTCTCCTAGCAACCCCTCCAGATTGCTCCCTTCTTCCCCAGAGGCATTTCTTGACAGTGTAACACGTTAGCAACCCTCTAGTGTGCTCTGGACCCCTCTTTTCCATCGAATGGCCCCCCCAGCTCCCTTCTGGCCCCCCAGACCCCTTAGACACCCTCTAGTTTCCTTGCAACCTCTCCAGATTTCTTCCTTCTTTCCCAGAGCCATTTCTGGATCATGTAGATGCCTTAGCACCCCTCAGGTGTGCTCTTGACCCCTCTTTTCCACAGAAATATCCCCCCCCAGTTCTCTTGTGGGCCCCCAGACCCCTTAGACACCCTGTGGTCTTCTGGCAACCCCTCCAGATTGCTCCCTTCTTCCCCAGAGGCATTTCTTGACTATGTAGACGCCTTAGCACCCCGCTAGTGCACTCTGGAGCCCTCTTTTCCACAGAATTGGCCCCCCAGCTCTCTTCTGGCCCCCCAGGCCCCTTAGATGCCCTCTAGTCTCCTTGCAACCCCTCCAGATTTCTCCCTTCTTCCCCAGAGCCATTTCTTGACAGTGTAGACATCTTAGCACCCTAGTAGTGCGCTCTGGACCACTGCTTTATAGAGAATGGGCCCCCGGAGCTCTCTTCTGGCCCCTCAGACCCCTTAGACACCCTCTAGTCTCCTTGCAACCTCTCCAGATTTCTTCCTTCTTCCCCAGAGGCATTTCTGGACCATGTAGACGCCTTAGCACCCCTCTAGTGCTCTCTGGAGCCCTCTTTTTACAGAATGGGGCCCCCCACCTCTCTTCTGGTCCCCCAGACCCCTTAGACACCCTCTAGTCTCCTCGCAACCCCTCCAGATTTCTCCCTTCTTTCCCAGAAGCAATTATTGACAGTGTAGAGGCCTTAGCACCCCTCTAGTGCGCTCTGGACCCCTCTTTTCCACAGAATGGGGCCCCCAGCTCTCTTGGGGCCTCCCAGATGCCTTACACCCCCTCTAGTCTCCTCGCCACCTCTCCAGATTTCTCCCTTCTTCCCCAGAGGCATTTCTGGACCATGTAGATGCCTTAGCACTCCTCTGGTGCGCTCTGGACCCCTCTTTTCCACAGAATGGGCCCCGCCAGCGCTCTTCTGGCCCCCAGACCCCTTAGACACCCTGTGGTCTTCTGGCAACCCCTCCAGATTGCTCCGTTCTTCCCCAGAGGCATTTCTTGACCGTGTCGACGCCTTAGCACCCCGCTAGTGCGCTCTGGACCCCTCTTTTCCACAGAATTGGGCCCCCCAGCTCTCTTCTGGCCCCCCAGGCCCTCTAGACACCCTCTAGTCTCCTTGCAACCCCTCCAGATTTCTCCCTTCTTCCCCAGAGGCATTTCTTGACCATGTAGACACCTTAGCACCCCTCTAGTGCACTCTGGACCCCTCTTTTCCCAGAAATTGGGCCCTCCAGCTCTCTTGGGGCCCCCATACCACTTAGACACCCTCCAGTCTCCTCGCAACCCCTCCAGATTTCTCCCTTCTTCCCCAGAGGCATTTCTGGACCATGTAGACGTCTTAGCACCCCGCTAGTGCACTCTGGAGCCCTCTTTTCCACACAGTGGCGCCCCCAGGTGTCCTCTGGCCCCGAGACACGATAAACACCCTTTAGTCTCCTCGCAACCCCTCCAGATTTCTCCCTTCTTCCCCAGAGGCATTTCTGGACCATGTAGACGCCTTAGTACCCCTCTAGTGCGCTCTGGACCCCCCTTTTTACAGAATGGGGCCCCCAGCTCTCTTCTGGCCCCCCAGATCCCTTAGAGCCCCTGTAGTCTCCTCGCAACCCCTCCAGATTTCTCCCTTCTTCCCCAGAGGCATTTCTTGACAGTGCTGACCCCTTAGCACCCCTCTAGTGCGCTCTGGACCCCTCTTTTCCACAGAATTGGGCCCCCAGCTCTCTTCTGGCACCCCAGACCCCTTAGACACCCTCTGGTCTCCTCGCAACCCCTCCAGATTTCTCCCTTCTTCCCCAGAGGCATTTCTGGAGCATGTAGACGCCTTAGCACCCCTCTGGTGCACTCTGCACTCCTCTTCTCCACAGAGTGGGCCCCCCAGCTCTCTTCTGGCCCCCCAGTCCCCTTTAGACACCCTCTAGTCTCCTCGCAACGCTTCCAGAATTCTCCCTTCTTCCCCAGAGGCATTTCTTGACAGTGTAGTCGCCTTGGCACCCCTCTAGTGCGCTCTGGACCCCTAAGGTGTCTACACTGTCAGGAAATGCCTCTGGGGAAGAAGGGAGAAATCTGGAGGGGTTGCGAGGAGACTAGAGGGTGTCTAAAGGGGCCTCAGTGGCCAGAAGAGAGCTGCGGGGCCCCATTCTGTGGAAAAGAGGGGTCCAGAGCACAATAGAGGGGTGCTAACGCGTCTACACTGTCCAGAAATGGCTCTGGGGAAGAAGGGAGCAATGTGGAGGGGTTGCGAGGAGACTAGAGGGTGTCTAAGGTGTCTTGGGGGCCAGAAGAGCACTGGGGGGGCCCATTCTGTGGAAAAGATGGGTCCAGAGTGCACTACAGGGGTGCTAAGGCCTCTACACTGTCAATAATTGCTTCTGAGAAAGAAGGGAGAAATCTGGAGGGGTGGGGAGGAGACTAAAGGGTGTCTATCAGGTCTGGGGGCCAGAGGACACCTGGGGGCCCCATTCTGTGGAAAAGAGGGGTCCAGAGCGCACTAGAGGGGTGCTAAGGCCTCTGCACTGTCAATAATTGCTTCTGGGAAAGAAGGGAGAAATCTGGAGGGGTTGCGAGGAGACTAGAGGGTGTCTAAGAGGTCTGGGGGGCCAGAAGAGAGCTGGGGGGGGCCCATTCTGTGGAAAAGAGGGATCCAGAGCACACTAGAGGGGTGCTAAGGTGCCTACATAGTCAAGAAACGCCTCTGGGGAAGAAGGGAGAAATCTGGACGGGTTACAAGGAGACTAGAGGGTGTCTAGAGGGTCTGGGGTACCAGAAGACAACTGGAGGACCCATTCTGTGGAAAAGAGGGGTCCAGAGTGCACTAGAGGGGTGCTAAGGTGCCTACATGGTAAAGAAACGCCTCTGGGGAAGAAGGGAGAAATCTGGAGGGGTGGCGAGGAGACTAGAGGGTGTCTAAGGGGTCTTGGGGCCCCGCAGACACCTGATGGGGCCCATTTCTGTGGAAAAGAGGGGTCCAGAGCGCACTAGAGGGGTGCTAAGGTGCCTACATGGTAAAGAAACGCCTCTGGGGAAGAAGGGAGAAATCTGGAGGGGTTGCGAGGAGACTAGAGGGTGTCTAAGGGGTCTGGGGTGCCAGAAGAGAGCTGGGGGGCCCCATTCTATGGAAAAGAGAGGTCCACAGCACAGTGAAAGGGTGCTCTTTTCCACAGAATTGCCCCCCCCCAGCTCTCTTCTCACCCCCCAGACTCCTTAGACACCCTCTAGTCTCCTCGCAACCCCTCCAGATTTCTTCCTTCTTCCCCAGAGGCATTTCTGGACCATGTAGACACCTTAGCACCCCACTAGTGCGCTCTGGACCCCTCTTTTCCACAGAAATGTCCCCCCAGCTCTCTTGTGGCACCCCAGGCCCCTTAGATGCCCTCTAGTCTCCTAGCAACCCCTCCAGATTGCTCCCTTCTTCCCCAGAGGCATTTCTTGACAGTGTAACACGTTAGCAACCCTCTAGTGTGCTCTGGACCCCTCTTTTCCATCGAATGGCCCCCCCAGCTCCCTTCTGGCCCCCCAGACCCCTTAGACACCCTCTAGTTTCCTTGCAACCTCTCCAGATTTCTTCCTTCTTTCCCAGAGCCATTTCTGGATCATGTAGATGCCTTAGCACCCCTCAGGTGTGCTCTTGACCCCTCTTTTCCACAGAAATATCCCCCCCCAGTTCTCTTGTGGGCCCCCAGACCCCTTAGACACCCTGTGGTCTTCTGGCAACCCCTCCAGATTGCTCCCTTCTTCCCCAGAGGCATTTCTTGACTATGTAGACGCCTTAGCACCCCGCTAGTGCACTCTGGAGCCCTCTTTTCCACAGAATTGGCCCCCCAGCTCTCTTCTGGCCCCCCAGGCCCCTTAGATGCCCTCTAGTCTCCTTGCAACCCCTCCAGATTTCTCCCTTCTTCCCCAGAGCCATTTCTTGACAGTGTAGACATCTTAGCACCCTAGTAGTGCGCTCTGGACCACTGCTTTATAGAGAATGGGCCCCCGGAGCTCTCTTCTGGCCCCTCAGACCCCTTAGACACCCTCTAGTCTCCTTGCAACCTCTCCAGATTTCTTCCTTCTTCCCCAGAGGCATTTCTGGACCATGTAGACGCCTTAGCACCCCTCTAGTGCTCTCTGGAGCCCTCTTTTTACAGAATGGGGCCCCCCACCTCTCTTCTGGTCCCCCAGACCCCTTAGACACCCTCTAGTCTCCTCGCAACCCCTCCAGATTTCTCCCTTCTTTCCCAGAAGCAATTATTGACAGTGTAGAGGCCTTAGCACCCCTCTAGTGCGCTCTGGACCCCTCTTTTCCACAGAATGGGGCCCCCAGCTCTCTTGGGGCCTCCCAGATGCCTTACACCCCCTCTAGTCTCCTCGCCACCTCTCCAGATTTCTCCCTTCTTCCCCAGAGGCATTTCTGGACCATGTAGATGCCTTAGCACTCCTCTGGTGCGCTCTGGACCCCTCTTTTCCACAGAATGGGCCCCGCCAGCGCTCTTCTGGCCCCCAGACTCTTTAGACACCCTGTGGTCTTCTGGCAACCCCTCCAGATTGCTCCGTTCTTCCCCAGAGGCATTTCTTGACCGTGTCGACGCCTTAGCACCCCGCTAGTGCGCTCTGGACCCCTCTTTTCCACAGAATTGGGCCCCCCAGCTCTCTTCTGGCCCCCCAGGCCCTCTAGACACCCTCTAGTCTCCTTGCAACCCCTCCAGATTTCTCCCTTCTTCCCCAGAGGCATTTCTTGACCATGTAGACACCTTAGCACCCCTCTAGTGCACTCTGGACCCCTCTTTTCCCGGAAATTGGGCCCTCCAGCTCTCTTGGGGCCCCCATACCACTTAGACACCCTCCAGTCTCCTCGCAACCCCTCCAGATTTCTCCCTTCTTCCCCAGAGGCATTTCTGGACCATGTAGACGTCTTAGCACCCCGCTAGTGCACTCTGGAGCCCTCTTTTCCACACAGTGGCGCCCCCAGGTGTCCTCTGGCCCCGAGACACGATAAACACCCTTTAGTCTCCTCGCAACCCCTCCAGATTTCTCCCTTCTTCCCCAGAGGCATTTCTGGACCATGTAGACGCCTTAGTACCCCTCTAGTGCGCTCTGGACCCCCCTTTTTACAGAATGGGGCCCCCAGCTCTCTTCTGGCCCCCCAGATCCCTTAGAGCCCCTGTAGTCTCCTCGCCACCCCTCCAGATTTCTCCCTTCTTCCCCAGAGGCATTTCTTGACAGTGCTGACCCCTTAGCACCCCTCTAGTGCGCTCTGGACCCCTCTTTTCCACAGAATTGGGCCCCCAGCTCTCTTCTGGCACCCCAGACCCCTTAGACACCCTCTGGTCTCCTCGCAACCCCTCCAGATTTCTCCCTTCTTCCCCAGAGGCATTTCTGGAGCATGTAGACGCCTTAGCACCCCTCTGGTGCACTCTGCACTCCTCTTCTCCACAGAGTGGGCCCCCCAGCTCTCTTCTGGCCCCCCAGTCCCCTTTAGACACCCTCTAGTCTCCTCGCAACGCTTCCAGAATTCTCCCTTCTTCCCCAGAGGCATTTCTGGAGCATGTAGACGCCTTAGCACCCCTCTAGTGCACTCTGGACCCCTCTTCTCCAGAGAGTGGGCCCCCCAGCTCTCTTCTGGCTCCCCAGACCCCTTAGACACCCTCTAGTCTTCTCGCAACGCCTCCAGATTTCTCCCTTCTTCCCCAGAGGCATTTCTTGACAGTGTAGTCGCCTTGGCACCCCTCTAGTGCGCTCTGGACCCCTAAGGTGTCTACACTGTCAGGAAATGCCTCTGGGGAAGAAGGGAGAAATCTGGAGGGGTTGCGAGGAGACTAGAGGGTGTCTAAAGGGGCCTCAGTGGCCAGAAGAGAGCTGCGGGGCCCCATTCTGTGGAAAAGAGGTGTCCAGAGTGCACTAGAGGGGTGCTAAGGTGTCTACATGGTCCAGAAATGGCTCTGGGGAAGAAGGGAGCAATGTGGAGGGGTTGCGAGGAGACTAGAGGGTGTCTAAGGTGTCTTGGGGGCCAGAAGAGCACTGGGGGGGCCCATTCTGTGGAAAAGATGGGTCCAGAGTGCACTAGAGGGGTGCTAAGGCGTCTACATGGTCCAGTAATGCCTCTGGGGAAGAAGGGAGAAATCTGGAGAGGTGGCGAGGAGACTAGAGGGTGTGTAAGGGATCTGGGGGGCCCCAAGAGAGCTGGGGGCCCCATTCTGTGGAAAAGAGGGGTCCAGAGCACACTAGAGGGGTGCTAAGGCCTCTACACTGTCAATAATTGCTTCTGGGAAAGAAGGGAGAAATCTGGAGGGGTTGCGAGGAGACTAAAGGGTGTCTAAGGGGTCTGGGGGGCCAGAAGGGAGCTGGGGGGACCACATTTCTGTGGAAAGAGGGATCGAGAGCACACTAAAGGGGTGCTAAGGTGCCTACATAGTCAAGAAACGCCTCTGGGGAAGAAGGGAGAAATCTGGACGGGTTACAAGGAGACTAGAGGGTGTCTAAGGGGTCTCGGGGCCGCGCAGACACCTGATGGGGCCCATTTCTGTGGAAAAGAGGGGTCCAGAGTGCACTAGAGGGGTGCTAAGGCGTCTACACTGTCAAGAATTGCCTCTGGGGAAGAAGGGAGAAATCTGGAGGGGTTGCGAGGAGACTAGAGGATGTCTAAGGAGTCTGGGGGCCAGAAGAGAGCTGGGGGGGGCCAATTCTGTGGAAAAGAGCACCCTTCCACTGTGCTCTGGACCCCTCTTTTCCACAGAATGGGGCCCCCAGCTCTCTTGGGGCCTCCCAGATGCCTTAGGCACCCTCTAGTCTCCTCGCCACCTCTCCAGATTTCTCCCTTCTTCCCCAGAGGCATTTCTGGACCATGTAGATGCCTTAGCACTCCTCTGGTGCACTCTGGACCCCTCTTTTCCACAGAATGGGCCCCGCCAGCGCTCTTCTGGCCCCCAGACTCCTTAGACGCCCTGTGGTCTTCTGGCAACCCCTCCAGATTTCTCCCTTCTTCCCCAGAGGCATTTCTTGACTATGTAGACGCCTTAGCACGCCTCTCGTGCGCTCTGGACCCCTCTTTTCCACAGAAATGTCCCCCCAGCTCTCCTGTGGCACCCCAGGCCCCTTAGATGCCCTCTAGTCTCCTTGCAACCCTTCCATATTGCTCCCTTCTTTCCCAGAGCCATTTCTTGACGGTGTAACACGTTAGCAACCCTCTAGTGTGCTCTGCACCCCTCTTTTCCATCGAATGCCCCCCCCAGCTCCCTTCTGGCCCCCCAGACCCCTTAGACACCCTCTAGTTTCCTTGCAACCTCTCCAGATTTCTTCCTTCTTTCCCAGAGCCATTTCTGGATCATGTAGATGCCTTAGCACCCCTCTAGTGCGCTCTGGACCCCTCTTTTTACAGAATGGGGCCCCCCACCTCTCTTCTGGTCCCCCAGGCCCCTTAGACACCCTCTAGTCTCCTTGCAACCTCTCCAGATTTCTTCTTTCTTCCCCAGAGGCATTTCTGGACCATGTAGACGCCTTAGCACCCCTCTAGTGCGCTCTGGACCCCTCTTTTTACAGAATGCGGCCCCCCACCTCTCTTCTGGTCCCCCAGACCCCTTAGACACCCTCTAGTCTCCTCGCAACCCCTCCAGATTTCTCCCTTCTTCCCCAGAAGCAATTATAGACAGTGTCGATGCCTTAGCATCCCTCTAGTGCACTCTGGAGCCCTCTTTTCCACAGAATGGGCCCCCAGCTCTCTTCTGGCCACCCAGGCCCTCTAGACACCCTCTAGTCTCCTCGCAACCCCTCCAGATTTCTCCCTTCTTCCCCAGAGGTGTTTCTTGACCATGTAGACACCTTAGGGGTCCAGAGTGCACTGGAGGGGTGCTAAGGTGTCTACATGGTCAAGAAATGCCTCCTGGGAAGAAGGGAGCAATCTGGAGGGGTTGCGAGAAGACTAGAGGGTGTCTAAGGGGCCTGGGGGGCCAGAAGAGAGCTGGGGGGCCCCACTCTGTGGAAAAGAGGGCTCCAGAGCACACTGGAGGGGTGCTAAGGCGTCTACATTGTGAAGAAATGCCTCTGGGGAAGAAGGGAGAAATCTGGAGGGGTTCCAAGGAGACTAGAGCGTGTCTAGAGGGTCTGGGGGGCCAGAAGAGAGGTGGGGGGCCCCATTCTGTGGAAAAGAGGGGTCCAGAGTGCACTACAGGGGTGCTAAGGTGTCTACACTGTCAAGAAATGCCTCTGGGGACGAAGGGAGAAATCTGGAGGCGTTGCGAGAAGACTAGAGGGTGTCTAGGGAATCGGGGGGGCAAGAAGAGAGCTGGGGGGCCCTACTCCGTGGAAAAGAGGGCTCCAGAGCGCACCAGAGGGGTGCTAAGGTGTCTACATGGTCCAGAAATGCCTCTGGGGAAGAAGGGAGAAATCTGGAGGGGTTGCGAGGAGACTGGAGGGTGTCTAAGTGGTAGGGGGGCCCTAAGAGAGCTGGAGGGCCCCATTCTGTGGAAAAGAGGGGTCCAGAGCGCAGTAGAAGGGTGCTCTTTTCCACAGAATGTGGCCCCCAGCTCCCTTCTGGCCCCCCAAACTCCTTAGACACCCTCTAGTCTCCTCGCAACCTCCCCAGATTTCTCCCTTCTTCCCCAGAGGCATTTCTTGATAGTGTAGATGCCTCAGCACCCCTCTAGTTCGTTCTGGACCCCTCTTTTCCACAGAAGTGTGCCCCCCCCAGCTCTCTTGTGGGCCCCCAGATCCCTTAGGCACCCTGTAGTCTTCTGGCAACCCCTCCAGATTTCTCCCTTCTTCCCCAGAGGCATTTCTTGACCATGTAGACGTCTTAGCACCCCGCTGGTGCACTCTGGAGCCCTCTTTTCCACACAGTGGCGCCCCCAGGTGTCCTCTGGCCCCGAGACACGATAACCACCCTTTAGTCTCCTCGCAACCCCTCCAGATTTCTCCCTTCTTCCCCAGAGGCATTTCTGGACCATGTAGACACCTTAGCACCCCTCTAGTGCGCTCTGGACCCCTCTTTTCCACCGAATGGGGCCCCCAGCTCTCTTCTGGCCCCCCAGATCCCTTAGAGCCTCTCTAGACTCCTCACCACCCCTCCAGATTTCTCCCTTCTTCCCCAGAGACATTTCTTGACAGTGTAGTCGCCTTAGCACCCCTCTGGTGCACTCTGGACCCCTCTTTACTACAGAAATGTGCCCCCCCCAGCTCTCTAGTGGCCCCCCAGACCCCTTAGACACCCTGTGGTCTCCTGCCAACCCCTCCAGATTTCTCCCTTCTTCCCCAGAGGCATTTCTGGACCATGTAGACGTCTTTGCACCCCTCTAGTGCACTCTGGAGCCCTCTTTTGCACAGAATGCGGCCCCCCCAGCTGTCTTCTGGCCCCCCAGATCCCTTAGAAACCTTCTAGCCTGCTCGCAACTCCTCCAGATTTCTCCCTTCTTCCCCAGAGGCATTTCTTGACAATTTAGACGCCTTAGCACCCCTCTGGTGCGCTCTGGAGCCCTCTTTTCCACAGAATGGGCCCCCCAGCTCTCTTCTGGCCCCCCAGGCCCCTTGGACACCTTCTAGTCTCCTCGCAACCCCTCCAGATTTCTCCCTTCTTCCCCAGAGCCATTTCTTGACAGTGTAGATACATTAGCTCCCCTCTAGTGCGCTCTGGTCCCCTCTTTTCCACAGAATGGGGCCCCCCAGCTCTCTTCTGGTCACGCAGACCCTCTAGACACCCTCTAGTCTCCTCGCAACCCCTCCAGATTTCTCCCTTCTTTCCCAGAAGCAATTACTGACAGTGTAGAGGCCTTAGTACCACGCTAGTGTGCTGTGGACCCCTCTTTTACACAGAATGGGGCTCCCAGCTCTCTTCTGGCCCCCCAGATCCCTTAGAGCCCCTCTAGTCTCCTCCCCACCCCTCCAGATTTCTCATTTCTTCCCCAGCGGCATTTATGGACCATGTAGATGCCTTAGCACCCCTCTGGTGCACTCTGGACCCCTCTTTTCCACAGAATGGGCCCCCCAGCTCTCTTCTGGCCCCCGAGACGCCTTAGACACCCTTTAGTCTCCTCGCAACCCCTCCAGATTTCTCCCTTCGTCCCCAGAGGCATTTCTGGACAGTGTAGAGGCCTTAGCACCCCTCTAGTGCGCTCTGGACCCCTCTTTTTACAGAATGCGGCCCCCCACCTCTCTTCTGGTCCCCCAGACGCCTTAGACACCCTCTAGTCTCCTCGCAACCCCTCCAGATTTCTCCCTTCTTTCCCAGAGGCATTTCTGGACAGTGTACAGGCCTTAGCACCCCTCTAGTGCGCTCTGGACCCCTCTTTTTACAGAATGCGGCCCCCCACCTCTCTTCTGGTCCCCCAGACCCCTTAGACACCCTCTAGTCTCCTCGCAACCCCTCCAGATTTCTCCCTTCTTTCCCAGAAGCAATTATTGACAGTGTAGAGGCCTTAGCACCCCTCTAGTGCGCTCTGGACCCCTCTTTTCCACAGATTGGGGCCCCCAGCTCTCTTGGGGCCTCCCAGATGCCTTAGACATCCTCTAGTCTGCTCGCCACCTCTCCAGATTTCTCCCTTCTTCCCCAGAGCCATTTCTTGACAGTGTCGACGCCTTAGCACCCCTCTGGTGCACTCTGGTCCCCTCTTTTCCACAGAATGGGGCCCCCCAGCTCTCTTCTGGCCCCCCAGACTCCCTAGACACCCTCTAGTCTTCTCGCAACCCCTCCAGATTTCCCCCTTCTTCCCCAGAGGCATTTCTGGACCATGTAGATTCCTTAGCACCCCTCTAGTACACTCTGGAGCCCCCTTTTCCACAGAATGCAGCCCCTTACCCCTCTTGTGCCCCCCCAGACGCCTTAGACACCCTCTAGTCTCCTCGCAACCCCTCCAGATTACTCCCTTCTTCCTCAGAGGCTTTTCTGGACAGTGTAGACGCCTTGGCACCCTTCTAATGCACTCTGGATCCCTTTTCTCCACAGAAATGTCCCCCCCCAGCTCTCTTGTGGCCCCCCAGACCCCTTAGACACCCTGTGGTCTCCTGGCAACCCCTCCAGATTTCTCCCTTCTTCCCCAGAGGCATTTCTTGACCATGTAGACGTCTTTGCACCCCTCTAGTGCACTCTGGAGCCCTCTTTTGCACAGAATGCGGCCCCCCCAGCTGTCTTCTGGCCCCCCAGATCCCTTAGAAACTTTCTAGCCTGCTCGCAACCCCTCCAGATTTCTCCCTTCTTCCCCAGAGGCATTTCTTGACCATTTAGATGCCTTAGCACCCCTCTGGTGCACTCTGGAGCCCTCTTTTCCACAGAATGGGCCCCCCAGCTCTCTTCTGGCCCCCCAGGCCCCTTGGACACCTTCTAGTCTCCTCGCAACCCCTCCAGATTGCTCCCTTCTTCCCCAGAGGCATTTCTGGACCATGTAGATGCCTTAGCACTCCTCTGGTGCGCTCTGCACCCCTCTTTTCCACAGAATGGGCCCCGCCAGCGCTCTTCTGGCCCCCAGACTCTTTAGACACCCTCTGGTCTTCTGGCAACCCCTCCAGATTTCTCCCTTCTTCCCCAGAGCCATTTCTGGACCATGTAGACACCTTAGCACCTCTCTAGTGCACTCTGGAGCCCTCCTTTATACAGCATTGGGTCCTCCAGCTCTCTTCTGGCCCCCGAGACCCCTTAGGCACCCTCTAGTCTCCTCGCAACCCCTCCAGATTTCTCCCTTCTTCCCCAGAGGCATTTCTTGACAGTGTAGATGCCTTAGCACCCCTCTAGTGTGCTCTCGATCCCTCTTTTCCACAGAATGCGACTCCCCCAGCTCTTTTCTACCCCCCCAGTCCCCTTTAGACATCCTCTAGTCTGCTCGCAACCCCTCCAGATTTCTCCCTTCTTCCCCAGAGCCATTTCTTGACAGTGTAGAGGCCTTAGCACCCCTCTAGTGCACTCTGGACCCCTCTTTTCCACAGAATGGGGCCCCCCAGCTCTCTTCTGGCCCCCCAGACTCCCTAGACATCCTCTAGTCTTCTCGCAACGCCTCCAGATTTCTCCCTTCTTCCCCAGAGGCATTTCTGGACCATGTAGATTCCTTAGCACCCCTCTAGTACACTCTGGAGCCCCCTTTTCCACAGAATGCAGCCCCTTACCCCTCTTGTGCCCCCCCAGACGCCTTAGACACCCTCTAGTCTCCTCGCAACCCCTCCAGATTACTCCTTTCTTCCTCAGAGGCTTTTCTGGACAGTGTAGACGCCTTGGCACCCTTCTAATGCACTCTGGATCCCTTTTCTCCACAGAAATGTCCCCCCCCAGCTCTCTTGTGGCCCCCCAGACCCCTTAGACACCCTGTGGTCTCCTGGCAACCCCTCCAGATTTCTCCCTTCTTCCCCAGAGGCATTTCTTGACCATGTAGACGTCTTTGCACCCCTCTAGTGCTCTCTGGAGCCCTCTTTTGCACAGAATGCGGCCCCCCCAGCTGTCTTCTGGCCCCCCAGACCCGATAGACACCCTCTAGTCTCCTCGCAACCCCTCCAGATTTCTCCCTTCTTTCCCAGAAGCAATTACTGACAGTGTAGAGGCCTTAGCACCCCTCTGGTGTGCTCTGGACCCCTCTTTTCCACAGAATGGGGCTCCCAGCTCTCTTCTGGCCCCCCAGATCCCTTAGAGCCCCTCTAGTCTCCTCGCCACCCCTCCAGATTTCTCATTTCTTCCCCAGAGGCATTTCTGGACCATGTAGACGCCTTAGCACCCCTCTGGTGTGCTCCGGACCGCTCTTTTCCACAGAATGGGCCCCCCAGCTCTCTTCTGGCCCCCCAGACGCCATAGACACCCTTTAGTCTCCTCGCAACCCCTCCAGATTTCTCCCTTCTTCCCCAGAGGCATTTCTTGACAGTGCTGACCCCTTAGCACCCCTCTAGTGCGCTCTGGACCCCTCTTTTCCACAGAATTGGGCCCCCAGCTCTCTTGGGGCACCCCAGACCCCTTAGAAACCCTCTGGTCTCCTAGCAACCCCTCCAGATTTCTCCCTTCTTCCCCAGAGCCGTTTCTTGACAGTGTAATCGCCTTAGCACCCCTCTGGTGCACTCTGGACTCATCTTTTCCACAGAAATGTCCCCCCCCCCAGCTCTCTTCTGGCCCCCCAGACCCCTTAGACACCCTCTAGTCTCCTCGCCACCCCTCCAGATTTCTCCCTTCTTCCCCAGAGGCATTTCTTGACAGTGTAGTCGCCTTGGCACCCCTCTAGTGCGCTCTGGACCCCTAAGGTGTCTACATAGTCAAGAAATGCCTCTGGGGAAGAAGGGAGAAATCTGGAGGGGTTGCGAGGAGACTAGAGGGTGTCTAAAGGGGCCTCAGTGGCCAGAAGAGAGCTGGGGGGCCCCATTCTGTGGAAAAGAGGGGTCCAGAGCACAATAGAGGGGTGCTAACGCGTCTACACTGTCCAGAAATGGCTCTGGGGAAGAAGGGAGAAATCTGGAGGGGTTGCGAGGAGACTAGAGGGTGTCTAAGGTGTCTTGGGGGCCAGAAGAGCACTGGGGGCCCCCATTCTGTGGAAAAGAGGGGTCCAGAGTGCACCAGAGGGGTGCTAAGGCGTCTACAGGGTCCAGAAATGCCTCTGGGGAAGAAGGGAGAAATCTGGAGAGGTGGCGAGGAGACTAGAGGGTGTGTAAGGGATCTGGGGGGCCCCAAGAGAGCTGGGGGCCCCATTCTGTGGAAAAGAGGGGTCCAGAGCGCACTAGAGGGGTGCTAAGGCCTCTACACTGTCAATAATTGCTTCTGGGAAAGAAGGGAGAAATCTGGAGGGGTTGCGAGGAGACTAAAGGGTGTCTAAGGGGTCTGGGGGGCCAGAAGAGAGCTGGGGGGGCCCATTCTGTGGAAAAGAGGGATCCAGAGCACACTAGAGGGGTGCTAAGGTGCCTACATAGTCAAGAAACGCCTCTGGGGAAGAAGGGAGAAATCTGGACGGGTTCCAAGGAGACTAGAGGGTGTCTAGAGGGTCTGGGGGACCAGAAGACAACTGGAGGACCCATTCTGTGGAAAAGAGGGGTCCAGAATGCACTAGAGGGGTGCTAAGGTGCCTACGTGGTAAAGAAACGCCTCTGGGGAAGAAGGGAGAAATCTGGAGGGGTGGCGAGGAGACTAGAGGGTGTCTAAGGGGTCTCGGGGCCCCGCAGACACCTGATGGGGCCCATTTCTGTGGAAAAGAGGGGTCCAGAGTGCACTAGAGGGGTGCTAAGGCATCTGCACTGTCAAGAAATGCCTCTGGGGAAGAAGGGAGAAATCTGGAGGGGTTGCGAGGAGACTAGAGGGTGTCTAAGGGGTCTGGGGTGCCAGAAGAGAGCTGGGGGGCCCCATTCTGTGGAAAAGAGAGGTCCAGAGCACAGTGGAAGGGTGCTCTTTTCCACAGAATTGGCCCCCCCCCAGCTCTCTTCTCACCCCCCAGACTCCTTAGACATCCTCTAGTCTCCTCGCAACCCCTCCAGATTTCTCCCTTCTTCCCCAGAGGCAATTCTTGACAGTGTAGATGCCTTAGCACCCCTCTACTGCGCTCTGGACCCGTAAGGTGTTGACATCGTCAAGAAATGCCTCTGAGATAAGAAGGGAGAAATCTGGGGTGGTTCCGAGGAGACTACAGGGTGTCTATGGGGTCTGGGGACCAAAAGACAGCTGGGGGGCCCCATTCTGTGGAAAAGAGGGGTCCAGAGCGCAGTAGAAGGGTCCTCTTTTCCAGAGAATGCGGCCCCCCAGCTCTCTCCTGGCCCCCCAGAAGCCTTAGACACCCTCTAGTCTCCTCGCAACCCCCCCAGATTTCTTCCTTCTTCCCCAGAGGCATTTCTTGACAGCGTAGACACCTTCACAACCCTCCAGTGCGCTCTTGACCCCTCTTTCCACAGAAATGTGGCCCCCCCCAGCTCTCTTCTGGCCCCCCAGACCTCTTAGACAGCCTCTAGTCTCCTCGCAACCCCTCCAGATTTCTTCCTTCTTCCCCAGAGGCATTTCTGGACCATGTAGATACTTTAGCACCCCTCTAGTGCACTCTGGACCCCTGTTTTCCACAGAATGGGGCCCCCAGGTGTCCTCTGGCCCCCAGACCTGATAGACACCCTTTAGTCTCCTCCCCACCCCTCCAGATTTCTCCCTTCTTTCTCAGAAGCAATTATTGACAGTGTAGAGGCCTTAGCACCCCTGTAGTGCACTCTGGACCCCTCTTTTCCACAGAATGGGGCCCCCAGCTCTCTTGGGGCCTCCCAGATGCCTTAGACCCCCTCTAGTCTCCACGCCACCCCTGCAGATTTCTCCCTTCTTCCCCAGAGGCATTTCTGGACCATGTAGATGCCTTAACACCCCTCTAGTGCGCTCTGGAACCCTCTTTTCCACAGAATGGGGCCCCCCATCTCTCTTCTGGTCCACCAGATCCCTTTAGACATCGTGTACTCTCCTCACAACCTCTCCAGATTTCTCCCTTCTTCCCCAGAGCCATTTCTGGACCATGTAGACACCTTAGCACGCCTCTCGTGCGCTCTGGACCCCTCTTTTCCACAGAATGGGGCCCCCCAGCTCTCTTGGGGCCCCCGAGGCCCCTTAGACACCCTCTAGTCTCCTTGCAACCTCTCCAGATTTCTTCCTTCTTTCCCAGAGCCATTTCTGGATCATGTAGATGCCTTAGCACCCCTCTAGTGTGCTCTTGACCCCTCTTTTCCACAGAAATGTCCCCCCCAGCTCTCTTGTGGGCCCCCAGACCCTCTAGACACCCTCTAGTCTCCCCGCAACCCCTCTAGATTTCTCCCTTCTTTCCCAGAGGCATTTCTTGACTATGTAGATGCCTTAGCACCCCGCTAGTGCGCTCTGGAGCCCTCTTTTCCACAGATTTGGCCCCCCAGCTCTCTTCTGGCCCCCCAGGCCCCTTAGATGCCCTCTAGTCTCCTTGCAACCCCTCCAGATTTCTCCCTTCTTCCCCAGAGCCATTTCTTGACAGTGTAGACATCTTAGCACCCTAGTAGTGCGCTCTGGACCACTGCTTTATAGGGAATGGGCCCCCGGAGCTCTCTTCTGGCCCCTCAGACCCCTTAGACACCCTCTAGTCTCCTTGCAACCTCTCCAGATTTCTTCCTTCTTCCCCAGAGGCAATTCTGGATCATATAGATGCCTTAGCACCCCTCTAGTGCGCTCTGGAGCCCTCTTTTCCACAGCATTGGGTCCTCCAGCTCTCTTCTGGCCCCCCAGACCCTCTAGACACCCTCTAGTCTCCCCGCAACCCCTCTAGATTTCTCCCTTCTTTCCCAGAAGCAATTATTGACAGTGTAGAGGCTTTAGCACCCCTCTGGTGCGCTCTGGACCCCTCTTTTCCACAGAATGGGGCCCCCAGCTCTCTTGGGGCCTCCCAGATGCCTTACACCCCCTCTAGTCTCCTCGCCACCTCTCCAGATTTCTCCCTTCTTCCCCAGAGGCATTTCTGGACCATGTAGATGCCTTAGCACTCCTCTGGTGCGCTCTGGACCCCTCTTTTCCACAGAATGGGCCCCGCCAGCGCTCTTCTGGCCCCCAGACTCTTTAGACACCCTGTGGTCTTCTGGCAAATCCTCCAGATTTCTCCCTTCTTCCCCAGAGGCATTTCTGGACCATGTAGATTCCTTAGCACCACTCTAGTGTGCTCTGGAGCCCTCTTTTCCATGGAATTGGGCCCCCCAGATGTTTTCTGGCCCCCCCAGACCCGATAGACCTCCTCTAGTCTGCTCGCTACCCCTCCAGATTTCTCCCTTCTTCCCCAGAGGCATTTCTTGACTATGTAGACGCCTTAGCACCCTCTGGTGCGCTCTGGACCCCTCTTTTCCACAGAATTGGCCCCCCAGCTCTCTTCTGGCCCCCCAGACCCGATAGACCCCCTCTAGTCTCCTCGCAACCCCTCCAGATTTCTCCCTTCTTCCCCAGAGGCATTTCTGGACAGTGTAGACACCTTAGCACCCCTCTAGTGCGCTCTGGACCCCTCTTTTCCACAGAATTCGCCCCCCAGCTCTCATTCAGCGCCCCAGGCCCATTTAGACACCCTCTAGTCTCCTTGGAACCCCTCCAGATTTCTCCCTTCTTCCCCAGAGGCATTTCTTGACCATGTAGATGCTTTAGCACTCCTCTAGTGCGCTCTGGAGCCCTCTTTTCCACAGAATGGGGCCCCCCAGCTCTCTTCTGGCCACTGAGGCCCCTTTAGACACCCTCTAGTCTCCTCGCAACCTCTCCAGATTTCTCCCTTCTTCCCCAGAGGCATTTCTTGACTATGTAGACACCTTAGGGGTCCAGAGCGCACTAGAGGGGTGCCAAGGCGACTACACTGTCTACACGGTCCAGAAATGTCTCTGGGGAAGAAATGAGAAATCTGGAGGGGTGGCGAGGAGACTAGAGGGTGTCTAAGGGGTCTGGGGGGCCAGAAGAGAGCTGGGGGCCCCATTCTGTGGAAAAGAGGGGTCCAGAGCGCACTAGAGGGGTACTAAGGCGTCTACATGGTCCAGAAATGCCTCTGGGGAAGAAGGGAGAAATCTGGAGGGGTTGCGAGGAGACTAAAGGGTGTTTATCGTGTCTCGGGGCCAGAGGACACCTGGGGGCGCCACTGTGTGGAAAAGAGGGCTCCAGAGTGCACTAGCGGGGTGCTAAGACGTCTACATGGTCAAGAAATGCCTCTGGGGAAGAAGGGAGAAATCTGGAGGGGTTGCCAGAAGACTACAGGGTGTCTAAGGGATCTGGGGGCCCACAAGAGAGCTGGGGGGGGCACACTTCTGTGGAAAAGAGCACCCTTCTACTGCGCTCTGGACCCCTCTTTTCCACAGAATTGGGCCCTCCAGCTCTCTTGGGGCCCCCATACCACTTAGACACCCTCCAGTCTCCTCGCAACCCCTCCAGATTTCTCCCTTCTTCCCCAGAGGCATTTCTGGACCATGTAGACGCCTTAGCACCCCTCTAGTGCGCTCTGGAGCCCTCTTTTCCACGGAGTAGGGCCCCCCAGCTCTCTTCTTGCCCCCCCCGACTCCCTAGACACCCTCTAGTCATCTCGCAACGCCTCCAGATCTCTCCCTTCTTCCCCACAGGCATTTCTTGACAGTGTAGACACCTTAGCACCCCTCTAGTGCACTCTGGACCCCTCTTTTCCACAGAATGGGGCCCCCAGCTCTCTTCTGGGCCCCCAGACCCTCTAGACACGCTCTAGTCTCCTTGGAACCCCTCCAGATTTCTCCCTTCTTCCCCAGAGGCATTTCTTGACAATGTAGACGCCTTAGCACCCCTCCAGTGCGCTCTGGAGCCCTCTTTTCCACAGAGTGGGGCCCCCCAGCTCTCTTCTGGCCCCCCAGGCCCCTTAGACACCCTCTAGTCTTCTCGCAACCCCTCCAGATTGCTCCCTTCTTCCCAGGAGGCATTTCTTGACCATGTAGACACCTTAGCACGCCTCCAGTGCGCTCTGGACCCCTAAGGTGTCTACATGGTCAAGAATCGCCTCTGGGGAAGAAGGGAGAAATCTGGAGAGGTTGCGAGGAGACTACAGAGGATGTCTATCGGGTCTGGGGGGCCAGAAGAGAGCTGGGGGGCCCAATTTCCGGAAAAAGAGGGGTCCAGAGTGCACTAGAGGGGTGCTAAGGTGTCTACATGGTCCAGAAATGGCTCTGGGGAAGAAGGGAGAAATCTGGAGGGGTTGCCAGAAGACCACAGGGTGTCTAAAGAGTCTGGGGGCCAGAAGAGCGCTGGCGGGGCCCATTCTGTGGAAAAGAGGGGTCCAGAGCGCACCAGAGGAGTGCTAAGGCCTCTACACTGTCAATAATTGCTTCTGGGAAAGAAGGGAGAAATCTGGAGGGGTTGCGAGGAGACTAGAGGGTGTCTAAGGGGTCTGGGGGACCAGAAGAGAGGTGGGGGGCCGCATTCTGTGGAAAAGAGAGGTCCACAGTGCACTAGAGGGGTGCTAAGGAGTCTACACTGTCCAGAAATGCCTCTAGGGAAGAAGGGAGAAATCTAGAGGGGTTGCGAGGAGACTAAAGGGTGTCTAAGGGGCCTGGGGGGCCACAATAGAGTTGGGGGGCCCAAATCTGTACAAAGTAGGGCTGCAGAGTGCACAAGAGGGGTGCCAAGGCATGTACACGGTTAAGGAATGCCTCTGGGGAAGAAGGGAGAAATCTGGAGGGGTTGCAAGGAGACTAGAGTGTGTCTAAGGGGTCTGGGGGGCCAGAAGAGAGCTGGGGGGCCGCATTCCTTGGAAAAGAGGAGTCCAGAGCACATTAGAGGGTTGCTAAAACCTCTAAATGGTATAGAATTGGCTCTGAGGAAGAAGGGAGAAATCTGGAGGAGTAGCGAGAAGACTAGAGGTTTTTTATGCATCCTGGGGGGCCCGAAGAGAGCTGGGGGGCCCCATTCTGTGGAAAAGAGGGCTCCAGAGCGCACTAGAGGAGTGCTAAAGCATCTACATGGTCAAGAAATGCCTCTGGGGAAGAAGGGAGAAATCTGGAGGGGTTCCAAGGAGACTAGAGGGTGTCTAAATGGGCCTGGGGCGCTGAATGAGAGCTGGGGGGCGAATTCTGTGGAAAAGAGGGGTCCAGAGCGCACTAGAGGGGTGCTAAGGTGTCTACACTGTCCAGAAATGCCTCTGGGGAAGAAGGGAGAAATCTGGAGGGGTTGCGAGGAGACTAGAGGGTGTCTATCGGGTCTGGGGGGCCAGAAGAGAGCTGGGGGGCCAATTCTGTGGAAAAGAGGGGTCCAGAGTGCACCAGAGGGTGCTAAGGCGTCTACATAGTCAAGAAATGCCTCTGGGGAAGAAGGGAGCAATCTGGAGGGGTTGCGAGGAGACTAGAGGGGGTCTATCGGGTCTGGGGGGCCAGAAGAGAGCTGGGGGGCCAATTCTGTGGAAAAGAGGGGTCCAGAGCGCACCAGAGGGTGCTAAGGCGTCTACATAGTGAAGAAATGCCTCTGGGGAAGAAGGGAGAAATCTGGAGGGGTAGCGAGCAGACTAGAGGAGGTCTATCGGGTCTGGGGGGGCCAGAAAACATCTGGGGGGCCCAATTCCATGGAAAAGAGGGCTCCAGAGCACACTAGAGTGGTGCTAAGGAATCTACATGGTCCAGAAACGCCTCTGGGGAAGAAGGGAGAAATCTGGACGGGTTCCAAGGAGACTAGAGGGTGTCTAGAGGGTCTGGGGGACCAGAAGACAACTGGAGGACCCATTCTGTGGAAAAGAGGGGTCCAGAATGCACTAGAGGGGTGCTAAGGTGCCTACGTGGTAAAGAAACGCCTCTGGGGAAGAAGGGAGAAATCTGGAGGGGTGGCGAGGAGACTAGAGGGTGTCTAAGGGGTCTCGGGGCCCCGCAGACACCTGATGGGGCCCATTTCTGTGGAAAAGAGGGGTCCAGAGTGCACTAGAGGGGTGCTAAGGCATCTGCACTGTCAAGAAATGCCTCTGGGGAAGAAGGGAGAAATCTGGAGGGGTTGCGAGGAGACTAGAGGGTGTCTAAGGGGTCTGGGGTGCCAGAAGAGAGCTGGGGGGCCCCATTCTGTGGAAAAGAGAGGTCCAGAGCACAGTGGAAGGGTGCTCTTTTCCACAGAATTGGCCCCCCCCCAGCTCTCTTCTCACCCCCCAGACTCCTTAGACATCCTCTAGTCTCCTCGCAACCCCTCCAGATTTCTCCCTTCTTCCCCAGAGGCAATTCTTGACAGTGTAGATGCCTTAGCACCCCTCTACTGTGCTCTGGACCCGTAAGGTGTTGACATCGTCAAGAAATGCCTCTGAGATAAGAAGGGAGAAATCTGGGGTGGTTCCGAGGAGACTACAGGGTGTCTATGGGGTCTGGGGACCAAAAGACAGCTGGGGGGCCCCATTCTGTGGAAAAGAGGGGTCCAGAGCGCAGTAGAAGGGTCCTCTTTTCCAGAGAATGCGGCCCCCCAGCTCTCTCCTGGCCCCCCAGATGCCTTAGACACCCTCTAGTCTCCTCGCAACCCCCCCAGATTTCTTCCTTCTTCCCCAGAGGCATTTCTTGACAGCGTAGACACCTTCACAACCCTCCAGTGCGCTCTTGACCCCTCTTTCCACAGAAATGTGGCCCCCCCAGCTCTCTTCTGGCCCCCCAGACCTCTTAGACAGCCTCTAGTCTCCTCGCAACCCCTCCAGATTTCTTCCTTCTTCCCCAGAGGCATTTCTGGACCATGTAGATACTTTAGCACCCCTCTAGTGCACTCTGGACCCCTGTTTTCCACAGAATGGGGCCCCCAGGTGTCCTCTGGCCCCCAGACCTGATAGACACCCTTTAGTCTCCTCCCCACCCCTCCAGATTTCTCCCTTCTTTCTCAGAAGCAATTATTGACAGTGTAGAGGCCTTAGCACCCCTGTAGTGCACTCTGGACCCCTCTTTTCCACAGAATGGGGCCCCCAGCTCTCTTGGGGCCTCCCAGATGCCTTAGACCCCCTCTAGTCTCCACGCCACCCCTGCAGATTTCTCCCTTCTTCCCCAGAGGCATTTCTGGACCATGTAGATGCCTTAGCACCCCTCTAGTGCGCTCTGGAACCCTCTTTTCCACAGAATGGGGCCCCCCATCTCTCTTCTGGTCCACCAGATCCCTTTAGACATCGTGTACTCTCCTCACAACCTCTCCAGATTTCTCCCTTCTTCCCCAGAGCCATTTCTGGACCATGTAGACACCTTAGCACGCCTCTCGTGCGCTCTGGACCCCTCTTTTCCACAGAATGGGGCCCCCCAGCTCTCTTGGGGCCCCCGAGGCCCCTTAGACACCCTCTAGTCTCCTTGCAACCTCTCCAGATTTCTTCCTTCTTCCCCAGAGGCAATTCTGGATCATATAGATGCCTTAGCACCCCTCTAGTGCGCTCTGGAGCCCTCTTTTCCACAGCATTGGGTCCTCCAGCTCTCTTCTGGCCCCCCAGACCCTCTAGACACCCTCTAGTCTCCCCGCAACCCCTCTAGATTTCTCCCTTCTTTCCCAGAGGCATTTCTTGACTATGTAGATGCCTTAGCACCCCGCTAGTGCGCTCTGGAGCCCTCTTTTCCACAGAATTGGCCCCCCAGCTCTCTTCTGGCCCCCCAGGCCCCTTAGATGCCCTCTAGTCTCCTTGCAACCCCTCCAGATTTCTCCCTTCTTCCCCAGAGCCATTTCTTGACAGTGTAGACATCTTAGCACCCTAGTAGTGCGCTCTGGACCACTGCTTTATAGGGAATGGGCCCCCGGAGCTCTCTTCTGGCCCCTCAGACCCCTTAGACACCCTCTAGTCTCCTTGCAACCTCTCCAGATTTCTTCCTTCTTCCCCAGAGGCAATTCTGGATCATATAGATGCCTTAGCACCCCTCTAGTGCGCTCTGGAGCCCTCTTTTCCACAGCATTGGGTCCTCCAGCTCTCTTCTGGCCCCCCAGACCCTCTAGACACCCTCTAGTCTCCCCGCAACCCCTCTAGATTTCTCCCTTCTTTCCCAGAAGCAATTATTGACAGTGTAGAGGCTTTAGCACCCCTCTGGTGCGCTCTGGACCCCTCTTTTCCACAGAATGGGGCCCCCAGCTCTCTTGGGGCCTCCCAGATGCCTTACACCCCCTCTAGTCTCCTCGCCACCTCTCCAGATTTCTCCCTTCTTCTCCAGAGGCATTTCTGGACCATGTAGATGCCTTAGCACTCCTCTGGTGCGCTCTGGACCCCTCTTTTCCACAGAATGGGCCCTGCCAGCGCTCTTCTGGCCCCCAGACTCTTTAGACACCCTGTGGTCTTCTGGCAAATCCTCCAGATTTCTCCCTTCTTCCCCAGAGGCATTTCTGGACCATGTAGATGCCTTAGACACCCCTCTACTGTGCTCTGGAGCCCTCTTTTCCATGGAATTGGGCCCCCCAGATGTTTTCTGGCCCCCCCAGACCCGATAGACCTCCTCTAGTCTGCTCGCTACCCCTCCAGATTTCTCCCTTCTTCCCCAGAGGCATTTCTTGACTATGTAGACGCCTTAGCACCCTCTGGTGCGCTCTGGACCCCTCTTTTCCACAGAATTGGCCCCCCAGCTCTCTTCTGGCCCCCCAGACCCGATAGACCCCCTCTAGTCTCCTCGCAACCCCTCCAGATTTCTCCCTTCTTCCCCAGAAGCATTTCTGGACAGTGTAGACACCTTAGCACCCCTCTAGTGCGCTCTGGACCCCTCTTTTCCACAGAATTCGCCCCCCAGCTCTCAATCAGCGCCCCAGGCCCATTTAGACACCCTCTAGTCTCCTTGGAACCCCTCCAGATTTCTCCCTTCTTCCCCAGAGGCATTTCTTGACCATGTAGATGCTTTAGCACTCCTCTAGTGCGCTCTGGAGCCCTCTTTTCCACAGAATGGGGCCCCCCAGCTCTCTTCTGGCCACTGAGGCCCCTTTAGACACCCTCTAGTCTCCTCGCAACCTCTCCAGATTTCTCCCTTCTTCCCCAGAGGCATTTCTTGACTATGTAGACACCTTAGGGGTCCAGAGCGCACTAGAGGGGTGCCAAGGCGACTACACTGTCTACACGGTCCAGAAATGTCTCTGGGGAAGAAATGAGAAATCTGGAGGGGTGGCGAGGAGACTAGAGGGTGTCTAAGGGGTCTGGGGGGCCAGAAGAGAGCTGGGGGCCCCATTCTGTGGAAAAGAGGGGTCCAGAGCGCACTAGAGGGGTACTAAGGCGTCTACATGGTCCAGAAATGCCTCTGGGGAAGAAGGGAGAAATCTGGAGGGGTTGCGAGGAGACTAAAGGGTGTTTATCGTGTCTCGGGGCCAGAGGACACCTGGGGGCGCCACTGTGTGGAAAAGAGGGCTCCAGAGTGCACTAGCGGGGTGCTAAGACGTCTACATGGTCAAGAAATGCCTCTGGGGAAGAAGGGAGAAATCTGGAGGGGTTGCCAGAAGACTACAGGGTGTCTAAGGGATCTGGGGGCCCACAAGAGAGCTGGGGGGGGCACACTTCTGTGGAAAAGAGCACCCTTCTACTGCGCTCTGGACCCCTCTTTTCCACAGAATTGGGCCCTCCAGCTCTCTTGGGGCCCCCATACCACTTAGACACCCTCCAGTCTCCTCGCAACCCCTCCAGATTTCTCCCTTCTTCCCCAGAGGCATTTCTGGACCATGTAGACGCCTTAGCACCCCTCTAGTGCGCTCTGGAGCCCTCTTTTCCACGGAGTAGGGCCCCCCAGCTCTCTTCTTGCCCCCCCCGACTCCCTAGACACCCTCTAGTCATCTCGCAACGCCTCCAGATCTCTCCCTTCTTCCCCACAGGCATTTCTTGACAGTGTAGACACCTTAGCACCCCTGTAGTGCACTCTGGACCCCTCTTTTCCACAGAATGGGGCCCCCCACCTCTCTTCTGGGCCCCCAGACCCTCTAGACACGCTCTAGTCTCCTTGGAACCCCTCCAGATTTCTCCCTTCTTCCCCAGAGGCATTTCTTGACAATGTAGACGCCTTAGCACCCCTCCAGTGCGCTCTGGAGCCCTCTTTTCCACAGAGTGGGGCCCCCCAGCTCTCTTCTGGCCCCCCAGGCCCCTTAGACACCCTCTAGTCTTCTCGCAACCCCTCCAGATTGCTCCCTTCTTCCCAGGAGGCATTTCTTGACCATGTAGACACCTTAGCACCCCTCCAGTGCGCTCTGGACCCCTAAGGTGTCTACATGGTCAAGAATCGCCTCTGGGGAAGAAGGGAGAAATCTGGAGAGGTTGCGAGGAGACTACAGAGGATGTCTATCGGGTCTGGGGGGCCAGAAGAGAGCTGGGGGGCCCAATTTCCGGAAAAAGAGGGGTCCAGAGTGCACTAGAGGGGTGCTAAGGTGTCTACATGGTCCAGAAATGGCTCTGGGGAAGAAGGGAGAAATCTGGAGGGGTTGCCAGAAGACCACAGGGTGTCTAAAGAGTCTGGGGGCCAGAAGAGCACTGGCGGGGCCCATTCTGTGGAAAAGAGGGGTCCAGAGCGCACCAGAGGAGTGCTAAGGCCTCTACACTGTCAATAATTGCTTCTGGGAAAGAAGGGAGAAATCTGGAGGGGTTGCGAGGAGACTAGAGGGTGTCTAAGGGGTCTGGGGGACCAGAAGAGAGGTGGGGGGCCGCATTCTGTGGAAAAGAGAGGTCCACAGTGCACTAGAGGGGTGCTAAGGAGTCTACACTGTCCAGAAATGCCTCTAGGGAAGAAGGGAGAAATCTAGAGGGGTTGCGAGGAGACTAAAGGGTGTCTAAGGGGCCTGGGGGGCCACAATAGAGTTGGGGGGCCCAAATCTGTACAAAGTAGGGCTGCAGAGTGCACAAGAGGGGTGCCAAGGCATGTACACGGTTAAGGAATGCCTCTGGGGAAGAAGGGAGAAATCTGGAGGGGTTGCAAGGAGACTAGAGTGTGTCTAAGGGGTCTGGGGGGCCAGAAGAGAGCTGGGGGGCCGCATTCCTTGGAAAAGAGGAGTCCAGAGCACATTAGAGGGTTGCTAAAACCTCTAAATGGTATAGAATTGGCTCTGAGGAAGAAGGGAGAAATCTGGAGGAGTAGCGAGAAGACTAGAGGTTTTTTATGCATCCTGGGGGGCCCGAAGAGAGCTGGGGGGCCCCATTCTGTGGAAAAGAGGGCTCCAGAGCGCACTAGAGGAGTGCTAAAGCATCTACATGGTCAAGAAATGCCTCTGGGGAAGAAGGGAGAAATCTGGAGGGGTTCCAAGGAGACTAGAGGGTGTCTAAATGGGTCTGGGGCGCTGAATGAGAGCTGGGGGGCGAATTCTGTGGAAAAGAGGGGTCCAGAGCGCACTAGAGGGGTGCTAAGGTGTCTACACTGTCCAGAAATGCCTCTGGGGAAGAAGGGAGAAATCTGGAGGGGTTGCGAGGAGACTAGAGGGGGTCTATCGGGTCTGGGGGGCCAGAAGAGAGCTGGGGGGCCAATTCTGTGGAAAAGAGGGGTCCAGAGCGCACCAGAGGGTGCTAAGGCGTCTACATAGTCAAGAAATGCCTCTGGGGAAGAAGGGAGCAATCTGGAGGGGTTGCGAGGAGACTAGAGGGGGTCTATCGGGTCTGGGGGGCCAGAAGAGAGCTGGGGGGCCAATTCTGTGGAAAAGAGGGGTCCAGAGCGCACCAGAGGGTGCTAAGGCGTCTACATAGTCAAGAAATGCCTCTGGGGAAGAAGGGAGAAATCTGGAGGGGTTGCGAGGAGACTAGAGGATGTCTAAGGAGTCTGGGGGGTGAGAAGAGAGCTGGGGGGGGGCCAATTCTGTGGAAAAGAGCACCCTTCCACTGTGCTCTGGACCTCTCTTTTCCACAGAATGGGGCCCCCCAGCTGTCTTTTGGTCCCCAGACCCCATAGACACCCTGTAGTCTCCTCGGAACCACCCCAGATTTCTCCCTTCTTATCTCAGAGGCATTTCTTGACGATGTCAACACCTTACGGGTCCAGAGCACAGTAGAGGGGTGCTAAGGCATCTACACTGTCAAGAATTGCCTCTGGGGAAGAAGGGAGAAATCTGGAGGGGTTGCGAGGAGACTAGAGGATGTCTAAGGAGTCTGGGGGGTGAGAAGAGAGCTGGGGGGGGGCCAATTCTGTGGAAAAGAGCACCCTTCCACTGTGCTCTGGACCTCTCTTTTCCACAGAATGGGGCCCCCCAGCTCTCTTCTGGCACCCCAGACCCCTTAGACACCCTCTAGTCTCCTCGCAACCCCTCCAGATTTCTCCCTTCTTCCCCAGAGGCATTTCTTGACAGTGCAGATGCCTTAGCACCCCTCTAGTGCACTCTGGACCCCTCTTTTCCACAGAAATGGGCCCCATCAGGTGTCTGCGGGGCCCCGAGACCCCTTAGACACCCTCTAGTCTCCTCGCCACCCCTCCAGATTTCTCCCTTCTTCCCCAGAGGCGTTTCTTTACCACGTAGGCACCTTAGCACCCCTCTAGTGCATTCTGGACCCCTCTTTTCCACAGAATGGGTCCTCCAGTTGTCTTCTGGTCCCCCAGACCCTCTAGACACCCTCTAGTCTCCTTGGAACCCGTCCAGATTTCTCCCTTCTTCCCCAGAGGCGTTTCTGGACCATGTAGATTCCTTAGCACCACTCTAGTGTGCTCTGGAGCCCTCTTTTCCATGGAATTGGGCCCCCCAGATGTTTTCTGGCCCCCCCAGACCCGATAGACCTCCTCTAGTCTGCTCGCTACCCCTCCAGATTTCTCCCTTCTTCCCCAGAGGCATTTCTTGACTATGTAGACGCCTTAGCACCCTCTGGTGCGCTCTGGACCCCTCTTTTCCACAGAATGGGGCCCCCAGCTCTCTTCTGGCCCCCCAGACCCGATAGACCCCCTCTAGTCTCCTCGCAACCCCTCCAGATTGCTCCCTTCTTCCCCAGAGGCATTTCTTGACTATGTAGACGCCTTAGCACCCTCTGGTGCACTCTGGACCCCTCTTTTCCACAGAATTGGCCCCCCAGCTCTCTTCTGGCCCCCCAGACCCGATAGACCCCCTCTAGTCTCCTCGCAACCCCTCCAGATTGCTCCCTTCTTCCCCAGAGGCATTTCTTGACTATGTAGACGCCTTAGCACCCTCTGGTGCACTCTGGACCCCTCTTTTCCACAGAATTGGCCCCCAGCTCTCTTCTGGCCCCCCAGACCCGATAGACCCCCTCTAGTCTCCTCGCAACCCCTCCAGATTTCTCCCTTCTTCCCCAGAGGCATTTCTGGACAGTGTAGACACCTTAGCACCCCTCTAGTGCGCTCTGGACCCCTCTTTTCCACAGAATTCGCCCCCCAGCTCTCATTCAGCGCCCCAGGCCCATTTAGACACCCTCTAGTCTCCTTGGAACCCCTCCAGATTCTCCCTTCTTCCCCAGAGGCATTTCTTGACCATGTAGATGCTTTAGCACTCCTCTAGTGCGCTCTGGAGCCCTCTTTTCCACAGAATGGGGCCCCCCAGCTCTCTTCGGGCCCCCCAGGATGCATAAAAAACCTCTAGTCTTCTCGCTACTCCTCCAGATTTCTCCCTTCTTCCTCAGAGCCAATTCTATACCATTTAGAGGTTTTAGCAACCCTCTAATGTGCTCTGGACTCCTCTTTTCCAAGGAATGCGGCCCCCCAGCTCTCTTCTGGCCCCCCAGACCCCTTAGACACACTCTAGTCTCCTTGCAACCCCTCCAGATTTCTCCCTTCTTCCCCAGAGGCATTCCTTAACCGTGTACATGCCTTGGCACCCCTCTTGTGCACTCTGCAGCCCTACTTTGTACAGATTTGGGCCCCCCAACTCTATTGTGGCCCCCCAGGCCCCTTAGACACCCTTTAGTCTCCTCGCAACCCCTCTAGATTTCTCCCTTCTTCCCTAGAGGCATTTCTGGACAGTGTAGACTCCTTGGCACCCCTCTAGTGCACTGTGGACCTCTCTTTTCCACAGAATGCGGCCCCCCACCTCTCTTCTGGTCCCCCAGACCCCTTAGACACCCTCTAGTCTCCTCGCAACCCCTCCAGATTTCTCCCTTCTTTCCCAGAAGCAATTATTGACAGTGTAGAGGCCTTAGCACTCCTCTGGTGCGCTCTGGACCCCTCTTTTCCACAGAATGGGCCCCGCCAGCGCTCTTCTGGCCCCCAGACTCTTTAGACACCCTGTGGTCTTCTGGCAACCCCTCCAGATTTCTCCCTTCTGCCCCAGAGCCATTTCTGGACCATGTAGACACCTTAGCACCCCTCTAGTGCACTCTGGACCCCTCTTTTTCCGGAAATTGGGCCCCCCAGCTCTCTTCTGGCCCCCCAGACCCGATAGACATCCTCTGTAGTCTCCTCGCAACCTCTCCAGATTTCTCCCTTCTTCCCCAGAGGCGATTCTTGACCATGTAGACACCTTAGGGGTCCAGAGCGCACTGGAGGGGTGCTAAGG